>NC_035167.2:4754512-5054512 GCF_001659605.2 Manihot esculenta | reverse complement strand
CAGAAACAAAATACAAGAGGAAGTAATGATTTCAAGACAAGATTCCAAATTCTTGGGAGATTGATAATCTGCTTACCATGCAAGAACATCAAAGCAGTGCCCTGAAAACTTGAAGAAACTACCCATTATTCCCATCTTGGAAGGATATGAATCCCTTGAAGAAGAGATTCATTGGCTTAAATCTCCATTAAAAAGCTGCTCAAACACCTAAACAACACGGCCAAGCAAACGAATAAAAATTTTGCAGTTTAAGTGAAAAAGCAAAAGCAAGTATGGTGGGAACCTGCAAAGCAGTTTCACACAAGGACGTACTTGATTTTCCAAATGCCGACTTTCCTCCCTCAATTAAATTTTGGTTAGGCGACTTTCTTAACATTTATAAGTTTGGTTTGGAACAATCTATTTTATAACAACAAATTGAAATGAATTTTTATACAATATTGTTTGTTTTTTTATTTCTTTTAATATGAATTTTTTGAAGATTTAGAAGAATTAAAATTTTTAATTTTAAATAATAAAATTAATAAAAAGTTAATTAATTAATTAAATTAAATTATTATGAAATTATTGATTTTAAATAAGAGATATATGTAAATTCATATATACAAACACAAGATAATAAATTTAGGGATAATATTTGCATTTTAACATATATATTTTAAAATTAATTACTATATTATCAATTAATAACTTAAATTTATTTACATTTATTATTAAATTTAACCATTAAATTTAATAAAAATATCACGTAACCATTTCAGTATTAAAAATTAAAATTTTGATAACTTAAAATAAATAATTGCAAAAAAATTTTCAAATATTATCAATTTTAATAATTATATTCTAAATTTTTTATTTTAATAAATACATCATAAATGAATTTTTTTTATTTAATTTCTAATGTTGATTCCATTTATTTATAATTTTGAATGAAATATTTTTAAAAGCCAATAATTTATTTTTTGATTTTTTTTACAATAATAAGTATAATAATTATAAGTGACGATAAGTATTATGATAATATTATATTTATTAAATCAAGAATCACGATTTTCCTTATGAAAAATTAGTTAAAAATTAAGTTAAATTAATTGAAAATAGTTAAATTTAATTTTATTTATGATTATAATTTATATATTCTCTAATAAATTTAATCAGTTTAAATTTATTAAATTAATTATTATTTTTCAGACTAGTTTAATTTTTCAAATAGAGAAAAATCAGGATTCTTACTTCACTAGAAATAATGTTATGACAACAATTTTTAACATATAACTATATAAAACTTTGTATTTATAATTATTAAAAAAATCTCAAAAAATAAGTTATCAACTTTTAAAAATATGTGATTTGAAAATATAAATAAATTGAATATATATTAAATATCAAATCAAATTAAAATATTAATTTAAAATATATTTATTAAAAAATTTTAAAATATATTTATTAAAATTAATAAAATTTAATTATTTATAATTATTTATTTTAAATTATAAGGAGGAATTTGATTGTAAGAAGCGTTTTCCACAACTAAAACTAATTTATTAAAATAAAATAGGAGTCTTAAATGATCAATTCTGAACAAACCACGTCAGCTAGAATTTCTTTTCCATTGATATTCTCACTTATTTAAATTATTATTTTCTTTTACTTTTTAGATTTAATTCATCAAAATAAAACCTCTCTTTTATTTATTTATCATTTATTTACCTAATTATTATTAGTTTATCATTTATTTACCTAATTATTATTAGGAAAATCTACGAAAATGAAGGATAATTTTCTTTTAAGCTAAGTAAAGAGTTTTTTTAAATATATTTTATTATAATTTTATATTATAAATACTTATAAATTTGATGTAAATAGATTTTTTTGGAGAGCGAAATCCTAGAATGTCCGTTTGTTTACATATGGTTTCCCCTTGAAAAGTCAAAATCTCTTTCACAAACTCGCATATAGTTGACTCTCGTGGCCCCAAAGGACGTTTCGGTTTGGGAAAAAGCGTTCACTATACCTAATTTTATTGACTAATTACAAATTAAAGTACTTGATTTTACTCCGCAAATGAATTTAGATATTATATAATTGAATTTAAAATAAATTTAATTTTAAAAATTAATACTAATGATAGATAATTAGGGTTAAATTACCAGAAAATTATAAAATTAAAAAAAATAGGCTTTAAAAATATAATAATAGGAATTTTACATCTTAGTTTTATTAAGGGATTAAGTGAACAATAAAGAATTTTTTTAAATAAATTATGTTTGGCAGAATCAGCGTGGAAAACGTTAAACTTGGGGACAAGTTCTGTTTTCCCGTACTAATTTCTATCAGTTTCCCGTAAAAAGAAAGAATTAAAAACAAATTATGAAAGGAAATTTAAAGATTGGCTTAGCTGAAAGTGGTCATCTTTGGGCAAGTGATAATTTTTTAGGATTTGAATTTGGAGCAGTGGCCTGCAAAAGAGGCTTAGAGGGCTTAGGCCTTTCTTCTCGTTCTTTTCCCTCGTGCCAAGACGAGCTCCAAGCTCTTATCACCCCCATCAACTCTCACGTCAGCCTCCTTGAATTTATCATGTTATCAGCATTCGGTGAACACTGGCCTTACCCATTTCTTTGTTAATTTCGACCTGTTTCAGCAAAGTGAAACTGATTCTGCTACTATAAATAACAGTATCATGAATAAAATTAATGTCAATTTTATGCATTTGATTCTCTTATTTTTCTTTTCCTCCAAAAATCAATAATGGGTATCATAGCAATTTTATCAAGAGAAGGAACTTGTGTGATTGAGAGATTCAATATAAGATAGAAAAAGAAAAAACGATGAAAAAAAAAAGTCATATGAACAAAAAATCAAGCCAAAACCAAAAACACTAAATTCATATCAATACCGTAACAAATCCAAGTCGGCAATGCCAATAAAAGAGAAGTCTCCTTCACATTCTCGGGAAAAAATAAATCTTCGATACCAGAATAAAAGAATCATTTAAAAGTAATGCCAAGAGAATATTTCTCTACTCACAAGTAATACTAAAAGAAGATATTTTCTCCGCTCACATTCAATGATATACGAAAAAAATTCTTTATTCATAAATATATTCACATTTATATTCACATTCGCATGAGAATTGATAGAGGTAAAATTCACAATATTTAAAATTTAAAACTCTTAAGGTCTTTTATTAGAATAATTTGCGTAGTCTATAAATTTAAAATCATGATTGTTAAGCTAAATAAATCATGATTGTTAAGCTAATGTAATATTTAAATGTATAATAAGATTTAGATGTGATATTAAAATTTAGATTATTTTCATGTAATTAAAATTTTTAATTATATTTATTACTATAAATAGAATTACTATAAATTAATGTTAATTCAATATCAATTTTATGCATTTGATTCTCATATTCTCATATGCATTTAATTATTTATATTTAATTAATGATGACCGTCGGATTTTGCCACTCCAACATTAGGCCGGATTCAAGAAGAAGTGCCAGCTCTAAGTCCATGAAATCTTCCTTAAATGATCAGACCGGATTCAAGAAGACAGTGCCAGCTCTAAGTCCATGAAATCCTCCTTAAACGATCGGGCCAGCATCTCCAACCTTGATTCAGATACAGGGGTCACCCGCGAGTATAGATTCAGCAAGTAAAAGTCGCAGTCCTGCCCACCTGTGCGTCGGGGGGAATTAAATAATCGCCTGGTATAGTGAAGGAGGCACTGACATTTTCGTATGTATGGACCCGCGTGACATAAACAGGCGGCACTGTAATAGACAGGCCGTTAGGTGTCACTAGCAGATAAATGGAAAGAAATAAAAATGGAGAAATATTTTTCTCTCTGACTAAACTTACACGATTACTGTTGATGACCGCTGGGTTTTTCCATCCCGGTCAAAGGCCAAGCCTGCGATAAAGGCTTATCATCCGAAAGCCCACACATCCTCTGCACTGACAGGTTTGGCCCATTCGATTTTATCAGACTTGAATATATTTTATCAAATTATATATATATAAATAAATGATTAAATATATTTTTTATTAATATTTAAAACTTTTTTACACTATACATGATATAAATATAATTTAATATTTTATTTAATTATTAAAATTTTAAAATATAAATTAACCTTTTAAATTATATTTTATATGAATTGTTAAAATAAATTTTGAAAAATTAAATGGATTCGGATATTTTTTGAGTAATAAAAATTGATTTTAAAAAGATTTTAGATAATTTAAAAATAATAAACTTCTATCCGATTCAAAACGAATTTAGATGTTGAACGAGTTCAAAGATCAGGTAGGTTGCCCTGAACTTTTATAAATACAACCAGAAATGAAGTAGTAGGATACAGATTACGATTCAGAGTCAAATTCTGGGTAGTTGATCGAGTCTTATATAAGAGCCCACAAATCCATAGCTAGTTCTTCCTACACACAAATATATAGTCTACATGCACCGGAAAATTTATATCATACAACACAGTTGTACTGTAAAATTTCTCCATGCAGCAGTGTCATGAATCAAGTCTGCTGTTGAGCTCCAGTATTGGTCAAGTGCTTGCTCCCCATAAGGTGAGATTTCATGTTTCCTTCACTGCTGCAGCTTATATTACATATGGTACACCGCAATGATTTTATACTATTGATCTTGGCTTGATAGCTCTTGCAAGCATCCTCATGTCGCCTTCCTTCGAGATGCGAAACAAGGCTTGCCAAATTTGTGATTTTTAGCTGACATACAGCACAAGTCCATGGAATGTTAGGAACATCTCTACCAGCTATTGCTGCTAAAGCAGAATGAGTTTTGTCTTCAGATGTCTGAAATTTCGCTTTCAGTTTCTCCAAAGCGTCCTTATGTCGCAATCCTTGAAAATGGGAAACAAGATCTGCTTTATTTGTGGTTGTTACATGACATGTAGCACAAGTCCATGGCTTGTGGGTTTGCTTAGTATCAGGTGAGTTGCCTCTACTTTCTGCAGCATTTGCATTTTCCATAGCTGAAGCTGAGGAAACCTTGCTTTTCGATGTTTGGTTGTAGGCTTTCAGCTTCTCACAAGCAGACTCGTGTCGCCTTCCATGAAGATGGGAAATAAGGTCTGCTTCGCTTGTGGTTGTTACCTGACATACAGCACAAGTCCACTCCTTTTGGATGTTGTTAGATGGTAATACATCAGGAAGACCACTAGCTGCAAACCATGTAGGTGTCGTTCCAGTGAAATCCAGTGGAGCAGTTGTTCTGTTTCCTGACTGACTGAAGTCAGGTTCCAGTTGTCCAAACTGCAACTGTAGTATTAGAAACAAAAATTAGTGAACATGCAAGTAAATGCGATGAAAAAAGCAAGGGAAATCATAGACTCAAATTTACAGGCAGATGCACAAATGTAGCTTGCGTTACCTGTTTAGTTAATGCTGATTCTTGACTCTTTGTTATTTCCATTGAACTAATGTCTTTCTGCACAACTTTAGAGACTTCAAACTCTGGCTGCATGCTAGCAAAGGGTGAGGGAAGGACGAAGGAAACCGAGAAAAATCATCATTTTATACAAGGTAGGTAGCCTTACCTGTTTAGTTAATGCCAACTTTTGATTCTCTGTCATTTCCACTGAACTAATGTCTTTCTGCACACCTTTAGACTCTTCAAACTCTGGCTGCATGCATGTAACAAAGGGTGAGGGGAGGAAGAAGGAAGCCGATAATGATCATCATCTCATATTTCTAGTATGTATCAATGGTCTGCTGCATTAGCATTCTGATTCACAAGCCTATTCTGCAAAAATGGAACAGGATGCTGAGTGCATACCTTGAGAGCAGTAAGATTCTGCAAAGCTTCACCTGCAGTAGCCTTTGCATTCTTCGCCTCTGCTAGAACTTTCTCCTGCTTGAGGACCACCATCAGGTTGACCAATTCGTTGAGGAGCACGTGTAGGTCGATAGAGAGACATGGATGAACAATGTGTTTATAGACATAAAGAGAACCCTCAAAGTGAGGAGTAACCAAGCAGCCAACAATAAGAACCTTAATGTAAGTCCACCATGGTAAGCTGGAAACAGCCAAAACAAATTAAATAATAACTCTTACTGAGTTCCAACAGATTGAGATGCAGAATTACCATAGAAATAGGTTCAGAAACACATGTTCAAGGAGCAAAATCAACGGAAAGCAGACCCACTAATGATCAGCTTCTGTTAATAACCAAACAAACTCATTACCATATCCTATTAAGCTTACACCAATAAATATCCTTAATGCAGAAGCTTTTTCATGATTGCATAAGATGGGAAAAGTTTCTGTAAGGCGTATAAATTAAAAAGCATAATTAGACTAAAAAATTTCATGCTTGTCCGTACATGTAAGTTCAAGAGCAAGTTCACACATGGCAGATATAGGTAGGTCCTCTACAAGCCATAAGGGTGAAAATTTGATTATCATTCGTATATAGTTAGAACTATTGATGGATATTGTGCATAAAAATTGAAATCAGAAACTGAAAAGCAGACCATTCAAGTAACCCAAAAACTGATCATTGAAACTGAAAAGCAGACCATTCAAGCTGATCATTGAAACTGAAAAATGAAGAATAGAATATTACCATTCAAGTAACTCAGAAAAAGCATTTTCAAACAGCAAAATCAATGAAAAGCAGACCCAATAAGAAATCAGCTTCTGGGTATCGGAGATGGAATTAGTCTCAATTGCTTGAATGGAAGCATACCTATTCAGTACAACAATTAACAATCAGTTACAAAATAATCAGTTTCTGCATTATAGTTGAAATTTCTGAAGAGATATAAAACAGATTATATTAAAAGAATAATGCATAATTGAACTAAGTGTAGCATTCAGTAAAGTTTCCAAGACTTACAAGGGATAGACCAGAGCAAAGAGGGGCCTGCAAGAACAGAACCAATCAGAGAAAATGGAAAGCAAAACCTAAAATCAAAATTAGGGGAAATTTTGCAAAATGGGGAAAAAAATTGGAAGATAAAATCAGTAAAGTCAAGTGCTTAATCGTTAATGCTCATAAAGGGGAAAATGAGGATTCCTTCACTGCGAAGAAAGAAAAAGATCCAAACAGAAACAGAATACAAGAAGAAGTAATGATTTCAAGACAAGATTCCAAATTATTGGGAGATTGATAATCTGCTTACCATGCAAGAACATCAAAGCAGTGCCCTGAAAACTTGAAGAAACTACCCATTATTCCCATCTTGGAAGGATATGAATCCCTTGAAGAAGAGATTCATTGGCTTAAATCTCCATTAAAAAGCTGCTCAAACACCTAAACAACACGGCCAAGCAAAGGAATAAAAATTTTGCAGTTTAAGTGAAAAAGCATAAGCAAGCATGGTGGGAACCTGCAAAGCAGTTTCACAAGGACGTACTTGATTTTCCAAATGCCGACTTTCCTCCCTCAATTAAATTGGTTAGGCGACTTTCTTAACATTTATAAGTTTGGTTTGGAACAATCCATTTTATAACAACAAATTGAAATGAATTTTTATACAATATTGTTTGTTTTTTTATTTCTTTTAATATGAATTTTTTGAAGATTTAGAAGAATTAAAATTTTTAATTTTAAATAAGAAAATTAATAAAAAGTTAATTAATTAATTAAATTAAATTAAATTATTATAAAATCATTGATTTTAAATAAGAGATATATGTAAATTCATATATACAAACACAAGATAATAAATTTAGGGATAATGAAATCAACTATTTGCATTTTAATATATATATTTTAAAATTAATTAATGTATTATGAATTAATAACTTAAATTTATTTATATTTATTATTAAATTTAATAAAATAACAATTTATAAAAAAAATCCGACTATTTAATTAAAACAAAGCATTGTGATAGTACTACGAATGTCTCAAATAGCTAATTTCAATCAGCTAATTAGCTATGTGGAGTTATCTTTCGCTGCCAGCTTTTTAAAGGCAATAACAGTCTGTCAGGCTCGTTAATATTGATTCGGTTTATTTATAATTTTAAATAAAATATTTTTAAGAGTTAATAACCTTTTTTTTTATTTTTTTACAATAACAAGTGTAGTTTTTTAATTTTTTATATAGTTATAGGTGATAATAAGTATTATGATAATATTATATTTATTAAATTAAAAATCACAATTTTTATTGTTTGAAAAATTAATTATATTTATTAATAAAATTCAAAATTGAGTTTAATTAATTGAGAATAGTTAAGTTTAATTATAATTTATACATTTTCTAATGAATTTAGTCGGAATGAATTTATTAAATTAATTATTAATTTTTAGTTTAATTAAAATAAATATAATTAATTTTTTAAAAAGAGAAAAATCATAATCTTTAATTTATTAAAAATAATGTTATTACAATACTTTTAATCTATAACTACATAAAATTTTATATTTATCATTGAAAAAAATTAAAAAATAGTTATCAACTTCTAAAAATGTGTCATCTGAATTTATATTAAATATCAAATCAAATTAAAAAATTAATTTGTGTATATTTATTAAAAGAAATTAAAATATATTTAGTAAAATTTAGAGAATTTTTTATAATTATCTATTTTTTAAATATACTTTATTATAATTTTATATTATAAATACTTATAAATTTGATGTAAATAGATTTTTTTGGAGAGCGAAATCCTAGAATGTCCGTTTGTTTACATATGGTTTCCCCTTGAAAAGTCAAAATCTCTTTCGCAAACTCGCATATAGTTGACTCTCGTGGCCCCAAAGGACGTTTCGGTTTGGGAAAAAGGGTTCACTATACCTAATTTCATTGACTAATTACAAATTAAAGTACTTGATTTTACTCCGCAAATAAATTTAGATATTATATAATTGAATTTAAAATAAATTTAATTTTAAAAATTAATACTAGTGATAGATAATTAGGGTTAAATTACCAGAAAATTATAAAATTAAGAAAAAATAGGCTTTAAAAATATAATAATAGGAATTTTACATCTTAGTTTTATTAAGGGATTAAGTGAACAATAAAGAATTTTTTTAAATAAATTATGTTTGGCAGAATCAGCGTGGAAAACGTTAAACTTGGGGACAAGTTCTGTTTTCCCGTACTAATTTCTATCAGTTTCCCGTAAAAAGAAAGAATTAAAAACAAATTATGAAAGGAAATTTAAAGATTGGCTTAGCTGAAAGTGGTCATCTTTGGGCAAGTGATAATTTTTTAGGATTTGAATTTGGAGCAGTGGCCTGCAAAAGAGGCTTAGAGGGCTTAGGCCTTTCTTCTCGTTCTTTTCCCTCGTGCCAAGACGAGCTCCAAGCTCTTATCACCCCCATCAACTCTCACGTCAGCCTCCTTGAATTTATCATGTTATCAGCATTCGGTGAACACTGGCCTTACCCATTTCTGTGTTAATTTTGGCATGTTTCAGCAAAGTGAAACCGATTCAGCTACTATAAATAACAGTATCATGAATAAAATTAATGTCAATTTTATGCGTTTGATTCTCTTATTTTTCTTTTCCTCTAAAAATCTAATGGATATTGATAACTGTTGAGCCTCACATCCGCTTGGCTGAGTCAGGACTCACGAACCCACGAACGTAGATTAGACCCTAAATTCTGAACGCTCCTAGGCAGGCTTACCTTGCAATTTCGGACTGGGTTTCAACATGCATGATAGGTCGGGTCGTCCACGAGCCCAAGTCCGGAAAGAAGGAAGCCGGCCCGGTGATGGAAAAGGGGAGAAATGAGTAGGCCTCGTTCCTTCGCAACCCTATTCGCATGCGTACTGGGAAAATTAAACAGTCGCCTGACATATGTAAGGTGACTATAATACTATACGTACAGCTTGACAGAGATGGGTGCCACAGAAAGGCCGCAAGGCGTTACTAACAAGTCAGAAGAAAAGAATAAGAAAGAAAATTTCCTTAAAGATGAACACGTACTATAAACCCTATTTTCGGAATCTTAGAATATCAGGTATCATAGCAATTTTATAAGGGAATGAACTTATGTGATTGAGAAATTCAATATAAGAAAGAAAAAGAAAAAACGATGAAAAAAAAAAGTCATATGAACAAAAAATAAAGTCAAAACCAAAAACAGTAAATCCATACCAATACCGTAACAAATCCAAGTCAGCAATGCCAATAGAAGAGAAGTCTCCTTCATATTTTATGTCGGGAAAAAATAAATCTCCATTCACATTTAACATCAGAATAAAAGAATCATTTAAAAGTAATGCCAAGAGAATATTTCTCTACTCACAAGTAATACTAAAAGAATATATTTTCTCCGCTCACATTCAATGAGATACGAAAAAAAATTCTTTATTCATAAATATATTCATAATCATATTCAAATTTATATTGGCATGAGAATCGATGAAAGTACAATTCACGATACTTAAATTTTAAAATTCTTAAGGTTCGATGAAAGTACAATTCACGATACTTAAATTTTAAAATTCTTAAGGTTCTTAGTCTATAAATTTAAAATCATGATTGTTAAGCTAAATAAATCGAATGATTTTAGAAGAAAATGTAATATTTAAATATATAATAAGATTTAGATGTGATATTAAGATTTAGATTATTTATATGTAATTAAATTTTTTAATTATATTTATTACTATAAATAAAATTATTATAAATAAAATTAATAAATTAATGTTAATTCAATATCAATTTTATGCATTTGATTCTCATATTCTCACATGCATTTGATTATTTATATTTAATTAATGATGATCATCGGGCTTTGCCACCCCAAGATAAGGCCAGATCTAAGAAGACAGTGCCAATCCTAAGCCTATGAAGTCTTCCTTGAATGATCGGACTAGCATCTCCAGTCTTGATTCAGGCACAGGGACAGACCGGGTCGTCCGCGAGTATAGATCCAGCAAGTAAAAGTCGCAGTCCTGCCCACCTATGCGTCGAGGGAATTAAATGACCATCTGGTATGGAGAGGGAGGCTCAGACAATTTCATATGTACGGACCCGCGTGACATAGACAGATGGCACTGTAGTAGAGAGGCCGTTAGGCGTCACTAGCAGATAAATGAAAAGGAATAAAAGGGAAGGAATATTTTTCTCTTTCGCTAAACTTACACAGACTATTGTAAATTTTATTACTACCATAAACATTATTTTTTTAATTTTAAAATATCAATTAATATGATTAAAAACTAAATAAATAAAATAACTAAAATATTTAATAAAATAAAAAAATTCAAAAAATTTAATTAATTTATGAATAGAAAATTAACATATTAATAGTAGTGTTCAATGTAAATTCACCCTTAATAATTTCGTTCATGAAATGCGAGTAATCACGTGATACTTCATCAAAAGGTGGTGTAACCGACTGCAAAGCACGTGACATGTTATTCTGAAAGAAATTCTGCCACACAGAGCATAAGTTTTTTTTTTTTAAATGATTTTTTTAAAAATGATTTTAAATGATTTTAAAAATGATTTTAAAAATGCGAGTAATCACACAGTATAACCGCTTGAGCTAAGTCAGAATTCACGAACCCATGAAGGTCCTAAGTTCGGAATGCCCCTAAGCAGATCTACTCCGCAGTTTCGGACTGAGCTTCAACATGCATGACAGGCTGGGTTGTCCACGAGCCCAAGCCCGAAAAGAAGGAAGCCGGCCTGGTGATGGGACAAGGGGAGAAATGAGCAAGCCCCGTTTCTTCGCAGCCCTATTCGCATGCGCACTGAGGAAAATTGAATGGCCGCCTGACATAGATAAGGTGACTGACAATACTGTACGTACGAGCCTGTCTGACAGAAACGGGTGCCACAAAGAGACCGCAAGACATCAAGCCAAAAGAAAAGAATAAGAAAGAAAAAATCCTTAAGGATGGGCACGTACTGTAAACCCTATTTTCGGGATTTCAGAATATCAAGTATCATAGTAATTTTATCAAGGAAAAGAATTTATATGATTGAGAGATTCAATATAAGAAAGAAAAATAAAAAATGATGCAAAAAAACAAAACTCATATGAACAAAAAATAAAGCCAAATTCAAAAACACTAAATCCATATCAATACTGTAACAAATCCAAGTCAGCCATGCCAATAGAAGAGAAGTCTCCTTCACATTCTATGTCGGGAAAAAATAAATCTCTATTCACATTCAACACTATAATAAAAGAATCATTTAAAAGCAATGCCAAGAGAATATTTTTCTACTCACAAGTAATACTAAAAGAAGATATTTTCTCCGTTCACATCCAATGATATACAAAAAAAATTCTTTATTTATAAATATATTCACAATTATATTCAAATTCACATTCGCATGAGAATTGATGGAGGTACAATTCACGATATTTAAAATTTAAAACTCTTAAGGTTCTGTGTTAAAATAATTTGGTTAGTCTATAATTTTAAAATCATGATGGTTAAGCTAAATAAATCGAATGATTTTAAAAGATAATGTAATATCTAAAGATATTATAAGATTTAGATGTGATATTAAGATTTAGATTATTTATATGTAATTAAAATTTTTAATTATATTTATTACTATAAATAGAATTACTATAAATAAAATTAATAAATTAATGTTAATTCAATATCAATTTTAGGCATTTGATTCTCATATTCTCATATGCATTTGATTATTTATATTTAATTAATGATGACTGTCGGGCTTTGCCAACCCAAGATAAGGCCGATTTTAAGAAGACAATGCTAGTCCTAAGCCCATGAAATCTTCCTTGAATGATCAGGCCAATATCTCCAGTCTTGATCCAAGCACAGGGATAGACCGGGTCCCGCGAGTATAGGTCCAGCAAGTCCTGTCCACCTATGCGTCGGGAGAATTAAATGACCATATGATATGGAGAGAGAGGCTTTGATATTTTCATATATACGAACCCACGTCATATAGACAGGTCGTTAGGCGTCACTAATAGATAAATGAAAACGAATAAAAGTGGAAGAATATTTTTCTCTCTAGTTAAACTTACACGACTACGACTACCGTAAACCTTATTACTACCGTAAATCTTATTACTACCGTAAATTTTATTTTTTTATCTCAGAATATCAATTAACATGATTAATAATTAAATAAATAAAATAACTAAAATATTTAATAAAATAAAAAATTTCAAAAATTTCAATCAATTTATGAATAGAAAGTTAACTTATTAATAGTAGTGTTCAATGTAAATTCACCCTTAATAATTTGGTTCACGAAATGCGAGTTATCACGTGATTCTTCATCAAAAGGAGGTGTAACCGACTGCAAAGCACGTGACACGTTATTCTGAAAGAAATTCTGCCACACAGAGCATAAGTTTTTTTTTTTTTTTAAATGATTTTAAAAATGCTGTGTATTCTTTTACATGATTATGATATATATTAAAGTAAATGAATTTAAAATAATATTTTAATATAATTAATTTTAATTAATAAAAGGTAGCTTTTATTCTTATCTATTATATTACTCATAGTGATATATGTTTTTTTAAAATTTTATTTTATTTAAAAAACTAAATAACCTATTAATCGAATTGATTTAATTTATTTTTAATTTTATTTAATTTAATTAATATCTTAGTATTAATTTGATATTATTTATAAATTCATTTTAATTTTAAATTTAGTATAGTTTAAAATAGAGGTGGCTATTTGGTCAGTTCGATTTAAAATTGAATCAAATCAAATAAATCGAAAATTGAAATTTTAATATTTATAAAAATCGAATCGAATTGATTTTGATTAAAAATCAAATCAAATCAAATCGGTCTGATTCATTTTGATTCAATTCAATTTGTTCGGTTTGAATTTTTAATAAATTTTTTATTTTTTACATTTTATTTTTAGTATTTTAAAATTCAATTAGAATATTTTAAATTTAATATGATTTAATCTCTCTATATTATTGAAAATAATATATTATTATCATTAAATCGGTTCGATTTAATTTTTTCGATTTTTTTCTGATCAAAATCGAACCGAATTGAAATAATAAAAAATTTTAAAATTAAAAATCGAAACCGAATCGAACTCAACTGAATAAACAACATAACTAAATTTTTAAATTAATTCGGTTCGGTCGGTTTTTTCGATTTAAACTGAATCCTGCTGACTACTAATTTAAAATCAAACCAATTATGCATTTAATGCTGAATAATAAGAAGAATATGAAGATGATAAGGATTGATATGGCTTTTTTGTGTGTAATTTTATTTTGTATTGCAAAAGTAATAATTTATTACTATTATTCAGGAGAAAATAGTGGCTGACTCATAGCAAACTCTCTGGAAATATATGAATACTCCAAGTATTAGCAATCCCTTTCTTTCTCAAATGAGCTGAGTGCACCACACGTAAAATAGCACTAGATCTATAGGAGGCAGGATTATAAATGAAAATAGCCCAAAAGCAAACCAATTGCTTTGTCACCTTGAATTATTATCCACCTCTAAAGTTAATTACTGAGATTAAAATAATATATTTTTTTAAGATTTTAATAATATATAAATTAATTATTATAATCTTATTTATTTTATTTTATTTTTAAAAAAAATTTAAAATATTTTTTTAATATTTAATAAAATTTAATGTGTTTAAGATGGTATAATTAGAAAATTAATTTAAAAAATTATAAATAAGATATGAAAAGAAATTTAAAAGCGATGATGGAAAAGACGGTGGAAGAAATTTCGTGTTTATATTATTTTGTTCTTACTTTTGGGTTTTAGCAGAGTTATACAATTGAATTGCTTGCTAGTTAAGATAATGCTATTTGATATCTTTTTACTTGATTTGCTTCTTGATTCAATTCCTTATACATTAATTTGGGATTTATAATTTTAAATAGGATATCTTTTATTTTATTTTTTAAATTTTAGTATAATTAATTGGTTAATTTTTATATTTTTAAAATTAAATATTTAAATTTTTTTATAATTAATTTGTGCAAATGAATGAGAGGTTTTTGTATTTATAATTTCGTAAGTCAACACGTTAAAGAGATAAATTTTTTAAATACTTAAAATACTCTGATGACCACTTAAATATTTGTCAATGTGAGTAAAATATTTTATATTGCGTAAAGCAAAGCTTTTTTGGTTTCGCCATGGAGACAAAAACACTAAATATTTCCACAATAATATTAAGGCGCGAAGAAGGCAAGATCGTATTGTGGAAATTACAACTTCGGATGGCTCTATTTCTTCTTATCAGCATGCAATTGCGAATACTTTTCAATCATATTTTCAGGAATTATTCTCTGGTGCAGTTGTCGATTTCGGTGAGGTGATTAGCTTGGTTCAGCCGAAAGTTGATTTTCATGATAATGCTATGTTAACTGCAACTTTTGTTGATGAAGAATTCAGGCACGCTCTTTTCCAAATGAATCCAGATAAAGCGTCGGGATTAGACGGCCTTAACCCAGCATTTTTTCAGAGGCATTGGAAGATTCTTGGTCCGGATATTTGTAAAGCTTGTCGCGAATGGTTGGCTAGAGGTACACTTCCAGCTAATATTTCAAATACTTTGCTTGTGTTGATCCCTAAATGTGATAATCCGATGTTGGTGAAGGATTTTAGGCCTATCGCTCTGTGCAATATGGTGTATAAAACTTTATCTAAAGTTTTGGCTAACCGTTTTAAGAGAGTATTAGATAAGATCATTTCCCCTAATCAGTCGGCATTTGTCCCCGGTCGTCTGATCAAGCATAATTTAGCCACATTTTTATTATATTTATTACTGTTTATTTACACATTTTTCTAGCTTAATTTGTGTTTTTGTCATGTTTTTGCAGAAAAGGAAGAAATTGGAAAGTTGGAGAAAAAGTGAAGAAAAAGCTGGAAAAGTGATTGGGTCTGAGTGATTTGGCCAAATCACTAGCAGAAACTGGCCAAATCACTCGCAGAGACAGAGACAGAAACTGGACTGAATCCCATAAAGCGATTGGGGCAAATTGGGCAAGTGATTTGCCCAAATCACTCGCAGAAACTGCCCAAATCACCTTGACAGCAGAAGTTGACAGCAGAGGCGGGAAAAGAGCAGAAAATCCAAATTCAAAGAAAAGAAGTCCAAGTCCACTTCAAACACCACAAGATCAATCCCAAGAGCCACGCCCTTCACTTAGAGAGTTCCATTCTCAATCAAATACAAAATCCAAAGAGGAATCAAAGACTACAAAGAAGACCAAATCAAATTGAGATTTCAAAACCCTAATCAAATTGGAATTGGGATTCTCCAGCTATATAAGGGCAGCATCCAAACCAGCAAATCATCATCTCATCTTCAGCAATTCTGCAGAAAACACAGCAGCTTGTCTCCTTCTTTTCTTCTTCTTTTCTTTTGTGTATTTTTGTCCACCATGAGTGGCTAAACACTTTCTTTTCTAGTTGAAGTTGGAAAATTCAGATTTGTGATGAATTGGGAGATTTAAATCTCCATTGTTAAACTTCTATTTATTTTCAATATTTATGCAATTTGATCTTTCTATAATTGTTGCTTTGCTTTTTGAATCAATTTAGGCCTATTGCTTTTAATTGCTTGAGTAACAATTGTTTGAATAGTTTAAGTCCGTAATTGCTTAGATTATTTAAACACACATTTAATCAAGTTGCATAATCTAAACTTGACCACGCGGTTGGCAAGGTTAGAATTAGGTTTCTCTAAGTCTTAATGCAGTTAACAGTTGTTCGATGCCAAAGGCCCCAAGGACGTTCCTTGGCAACTTGTTAACTAGTGTTTGATTAGCGAACGTTTCCTAATCAAACTAGAACTAAGGAGGAATTTGGATTGTGAGAAGCGTCTTCCACATCCTAAACTAATTTATTGAGATAAATAGGAGTATTAAAGAATCAATGATCAATTCTAAACAATCTGAAATAGATCCATACTTCAACTAGAAACTTTTCTCTTATTCATTTACTCATCTTTAAATTATTGCTTTCTCTTGCTATTTAATATTAATTCATCAAATCAAACCCCCTCTTTTAATTACTTGTTATTTATTTGTCCAAGTCATTAATAGGAAAATTCGTAGTGTCAAATCCCTGTGGTTCGACCCTATTGCCACTATCTACAAGTTAATTGTTGATTGTTTAATAGGTTTATTTTTGACGGCTTCGACAACCGCTTATCAAAAATTGGCGCCGTCGCCGGGGATTTGATCTAACTAACGTATTTTCCTTTTATGACCAGGGCTGATCGTAAAGAAGCTCTTCTTTACGATCCAGAAATTGAACGTATTGCCAAGAGCTTGAGAAAGCAAGCAAACTTGAGGAACCAAGCCTTAAAACTATCTGCATCTGCATCGGAAACAAAACTGGTGTCCACCATTCAATCTGCTGCACAAGTTATTGAGGAACCCGCTGCTGCACCTGCTGAATAAAGTTGCTGAACCAATTGTTGAAACTGTTGTACATGCTGCACTTTTTGAATCTATTGCTGCACAAGCTGTTGCACTCAGAACCAGCCCCTAAAATTGCACCAAAACCAGCCCAAAAACTAGAAATTTTTGCCAACAAAATCCCAGAACCAGCCCTTAAAATAGTAGCTGAACGAGCTGCTATAAAGACAGCCACAACAACACCTGAAGAGGCAGAAAATGCAGCAGCAACTACTCTTGAACCAGCTGCTGTCCTTGCTGAATTTGAAGCTAAAAATGTTGAGGCAAGAGCTCCAATGGCACAAGAAAGAACTCTTCGTGAATTAGCAACACCCTTGGATGATCAAGCACTATGGTGCATCACTTACCCACCTTTGGCAACCCCTTTTGAGCTCAAAACCGGATTAATTCATCTTCTTCCAAAATTCAAAGGTCTTAAAAATGAGGATCCACACAAGCACCTCAAAGAATTTCACATTGTGTGCTCAACAATGCGGCCTCAAGGTATTTCCGAAGAGCATGTTAAATTAAGAGCTTTTCCCTTTTCTCTTAATGATTTTGCCAAAGAATGGTTGTTCTATTTACCACCTGGATCCATCACTTCATGGGATGGGATGGTGAGAGTCTTCTTGAGAAAATACTTCCCAACCTCAAAAGCTATTGGCATCAGAAGAGAGATTAGTTGCATCAAGCAAAAGGATTATGAAGAGCTATATGAATATTGGGAAAGATTCAATCGATTGTGCACAAGCTGCCCTCAACATGACATCTCTGATAAGTCACTCATTGAATACTTCTATGGAGGTTTGCTACCTTCGGAAAGAAAGTTCATAGACGCAGCATGTGGAGGATCAATTGAAGACAAGTCACCTCAAGCCATAAGGGATTTAATTTCCACCATGGCAGCAGCCTCACAGCAATTTGGAGACCAAGAACAGCCACCAAGAAGGGTGAATGAGGTGAGTACATCCACTTTAGCATCCCAAATTTCTGATCTCACCAATGCTGTCCGCAGCCTTGTTGTGGGTCAAGCCCAACAAATCCAGCAGATTCAGCAGCCCAAACCATGTGGAATATGTGCAAACTTGAGCCACCCTACTGACCTATGTCCCTCCCTTCAAGAAGAGGACCAACAAGTAGGAGGATTTAATGGGCAAAGAAGTTATGCAAGGGCCAATCAATATCCAAGCTACCAGCAAAGGAACCAAGCTCAAACTGCACCTCAGAATCCCAATGCACCTCTTGAAGAGATTGTGCAGAATTTAGCAAATACTGTGCAAAGTCTTGAGAGACAAGTGAGTCAAATGGCCTCTTCAATGAGCAAATTGGAGTCTCAAGGGAAGCTACCCTCCCAAACTGAGATAAATCCAAGACAAAATGTTAGTGCCATCACATTGAGGAGTGGAAAAGAGCTGCAAGATAGCAAAGTTGAGAAATTGAAGAAACAGGCCATGGAAGAAAATCTGCCAGAAAGTGATCAGGGCAGTGATTTGCCCAAATCACCCAGACAATCTGCCCAAATCAGTGAGCAGACAGACTTGACAGAAAGTGATTTGCCCAAATCACCAAACGATTTGCCCAAATCACTAGATCAGGCAGAACCCAGTCAAGGGCAGAAACAGCAACCAGCAGACAAATTCAAGGTACCTCCTCCCTTTCCAAAGAGATTTGCAAGGTCCCAAAAAGAAAAAGAGGAGAAAGAAATACTTGAAACATTTCGCAAGGTGGAAATCAACATTCCCCTACTTGATGTTATCAAACAAATACCAAGGGACACCAGCCAGGAAGATGAGGAAAACAGGAAAAATTTGAAAGAAACGGAAGAGACAGCATGCTGCACAGACTGGTCCAGAGGTGATTTGCCCAAATCACTTGTACAGATAGAATCTGATTTGCCCAAATCACTTGAACAGGCAGAAATCAAATCAACAATGCAGACAGATTTTGATTTGTCCAAATCATCAGTGCAAGCAGAATTCGATTTGCCCAAGTTCAGTACCAGATTGCAGCCACCTTTTATGGAGAAATATGAATTGGAGTTCAAAGTGCTGCCCAATCACCTCAAAATTTCAAACATAGGGGCTAGAGGCACACCTCACTTGAAAGAGGAGAAATTAATCATGTTATTTCATGAGTACATGAAAGAAATAGGATGGGTTATAACCAAAATGAAAGGTGTGCTGCACTTCTTACTTAATTCTGTTGGGATCCTTTTCCCTCCCCCCATTACTTGAGCCTTTCAAGTCAGAAAAGTCCAGCCCGCGACTTTAAACAAGGGCGCTACTGGGAGGCAGCCCAGATGTGGTGATTTGCCCAAATCACCGGGGTGATTTGCCCAAATCACTGGGGCAGATCATCTGACTGTAGCATAGTTACAAGTGATTGGGGCAGGTGATATGCCCAAATCGATAGGCCAAATCGACAGGGTTCATCTCAGGAAGATCAAGATCAACAAGGCAGCTGCACCAAAGAGGCGATATGCCCAGATGATTTGACCAAATCACCAGGCCAAATCGCCAAATCAGCACATCATCAGAAGAACCAACAGAAGTGGCAGCAAATAAACCAGCAGAGGAACCACCTCCAGTGGCACCCCAGCAGGAAGCAAATCAGGCCCCAGAAGAAGAAGCCCCAAACCAGACAATAGAGGCTCGCCTTAACAGAATTGAGGACATAATGCACCATATACAGCACCTGTTGCAACTGCTGGTGGACCACTTCCTGCCCACAGACCATCACAGACAGTGATTTGGCCAAGTGATTTGCCCAAATCACTAGCCAAATCACCCCCAGGCCAGGAAGTCCCTTTCCCTTTCCTTCTTAAATTTTTTATATATATGTTTACACATTGGGGACAATGTTTGCAGGAGGTGTGGGGTACTGTTAGGTTATTTTTGCATTATTTACATTATCCTTTGCTTTCTTTTTGTTTCTTTTTGCCCCATAAACACACACCAAATTTTTTTCACACATTTTTCACTTTTTGCACACACACACATAGAATTTTGACTTAGCTTTTGCTCTATTCAGCACAGATAACAAGATTAAAAGAGCTTCCTATCTCATGACCCCATTGATTTTCCACCCCTTTAAGCCTAAATTGAATCAATTATAGTGTGCTACCTTCACTTTGGAAGTTCTTTTCTTGAATTGAATCCTTAAAATTGCCAAGGTCAAGGGAAATAAAAATACAAATACATGCAAACACAAAGTTAGTGTAACTCCCTATGAGCTGATTTGCCCAAACTATCATGAAAAACCAGCACAAAGCACAAATCATAAACCTGTTCCAATGGTCTAAGACTATGAACTGAGCCTAATAGCCACTTGGAGAAGTGACTGACTGAGTAACCGGGGGTGTATCACCCATGTACACAATCGCGTAAAAAGGCTAGTGACTTTTTCAAGCAAAAATAAGTTTCGATAGTCTAGACTATGAACAGAGCTAGTAGCCACTTGAACAAGTGACTAACTGAGTAACCGGGGGTGTATCACCCATGTACACAATCGCGTAAAAAGGTTAGTGACTTTTTCAGGCAAGGATAAGAATAGGTGCTACTGAAAATAAAAATAAAAATAAAATAAAATAAAATAAAAAAAGGGAGAAAGAGAGAAGAAAAGGTGGCAAGTCACTCCTAGGGGTTGCATTAAACCTAACATAAAAGAATAAGCATGATTGAGTCAAAAACCTTTCTCTTGACCATGGTAGGTGAAAGGAAACAAGGAAAGGAGAGGATGACCTTGGTGCATGTATTCTATACTGTGATACTTCAGCTTAGGAGTCTAGGGGGGCTGATTAAGTGGTACTTAGGCTCAAAAGAAAAAGGAGCTTGATTGACTAAGTTATTTGTTGCTTGAGGATAAGCAAAAAGCTAGGTGTGGGGGTATTTGATCAAGCATAATTTAGCCACATTTTTATTATATTTATTACTGTTTATTTACACATTTTTCTAGCTTAATTTGTGTTTTTGTCATGTTTTTGCAGAAAAGGAAGAAATTGGAAAGTTGGAGAAAAAGTGAAGAAAAAGCTGGAAAAGTGATTGGGTCTGAGTGATTTGGCCAAATCACTCGCAGAAACTGGCCAAATCACTCGCAGAGACAGAGACAGAAACTGGACTGAATCCCATAAAGCGATTGGGGCAAATTGGGCAAGTGATTTGCCCAAATCACTCGCAGAAACTGCCCAAATCACCTTGACAGCAGAAGTTGACAGCAGAGGCGGGAAAAGAGCAGAAAATCCAAATTCAAAGAAAAGAAGTCCAAGTCCACTTCAAACACCACAAGATCAATCCCAAGAGCCACGCCCTTCACTTAGAGAGTTCCATTCTCAATCAAATACAAAATCCAAAGAGGAATCAAAGACTACAAAGAAGACCAAATCAAATTGAGATTTCAAAACCCTAATCAAATTGGAATTGGGATTCTCCAGCTATATAAGGGCAGCATCCAAACCAGCAAATCATCATCTCATCTTCAGCAATTCTGCAGAAAACACAGCAGCTTGTCTCCTTCTTTTCTTCTTCTTTTCTTTTGTGTATTTTTGTCCACCATGAGTGGCTAAACACTTTCTTTTCTAGTTGAAGTTGGAAAATTCAGATTTGTGATGAATTGGGAGATTTAAATCTCCATTGTTAAACTTCTATTTATTTTTAATATTTATGCAATTTGATCTTTCTATAATTGTTGCTTTGCTTTTTGAATCAATTTAGGCCTATTGCTTTTAATTGCTTGAGTAACAATTGTTTGAATAGTTTAGGTCCGTAATTGCTTAGATTATTTAAACACACATTTAATCAAGTTGCATAATCTAAACTTGACCACGCGGTTGGCAAGGTTAGAATTAGGTTTCTCTAAGTCTTAATGCAGTTAACAGTTGTTCGATGCCAAAGGCCCCAAGGACGTTCCTTGGCAACTTGTTAACTAGTGTTTGATTAGCGAACGTTTCCTAATCAAACTAGAACTAAGGAGGAATTTGGATTGTGAGAAGCGTCTTCCACATCCTAAACTAATTTATTGAGATAAATAGGAGTATTAAAGAATCAATGATCAATTCTAAACAATCTGAAATAGATCCATACTTCAACTAAAAACTTTTCTCTTATTGATTTACTCATCTTTAAATTATTGCTTTCTCTTGCTATTTAATATTAATTCATCAAATCAAACCCCCCTCTTTTAATTACTTGTTATTTATTTGTCCAAGTCATTAATAGAAAAATTCGTAGTGTCAAATCCCTGTGGTTCGACCCTATTGCCACTATCTACAAGTTAATTGTTGATTGTTTAATAGGTTTATTTTTTACGGCTTCGACAACCGCTTATCATCGTCTGATAACTGATAATTTTATTGTTGCTTTTGAAACAATACATGGTTTAAAGTAACAAACTAGGGGATCTGTTGGTTTTTGCGCTTTGAAAATTGATATTGCTAAGGCATATGATAGGGTTGATTGGGCCTATTTAAGTGCAATATTGTCTGCTTTGGGGTTCTCTACTACCTGGATAGGTTGGATGCGCATGTATTTTTCAGATATTATTTACAAAATTGCTCTTAATGGTTCTGAGATTGGACCAGTTATTCCAACGAGGGGGTTGCGTCAAGGTGACCCGATTTCACCTTACCTTTTTTTTATTGTTGTTGAGGGCTTGTCTTTGCTTATTCCGAACAGAGAGAGTCAGGGGCTTATTCAGGGTTGTCCAGCAAAACAGGGTTGTCCCAAAATTTCTCACTTGTTTTTTTGCTAATGATTCTCTGCTCTTTTTTAAGGGCACAGTCATAGAGGCCTCACAGGTGAAATCTCTTTTAGCAGTTTATGAAAAGGCATCTGGGCAGTCTATTAATTTTGACAAGTCTGCTATCATGTTCAGTCCTTGCATTCGTGATGATATTTGCATTGCAGTTTCTACGGTTCTCAGTGTTCATCAACCTCTGGATACTAATACTTATTTGGGATTGCCTTCGCTGGTTGGAAGGAGTAAAAAGCAAATCTTCAGTTTTCTGAAAGATCGGATATGGAAACGTATTAATAGCTGGAACAACAGATTTCTCTCACGGGCTGGACGTGAGGTCCTTCTTAAAGCAGTTCTTCAGGCTATCCCTGCATACTGTATGAATGTGTTTTTACTCCCATTTGCTACGTGTAATCAATTGCAGGTGATGTTGAACAAATTCTGATGGAGGGGTGGTATGGATGATCGGAGAGGTATTAATTGGCTGGCGTGGGACCGTATGTGTGTTCAGAAAGGGGACGGTGGTATGGGTTTCCGTGATCTGCGGTGCTTCAATGCTGCGTTGTTGGGTAAGCAGGGGTGGAGGATTTTATCCGACACAAACTCTCTTCTATATAATGTGCTCAGAGCAAAATATTTCCCATCGGGGGATTTAATGTCAACTTCGTTAGGTTCTAACTATAGCTATGTTTGGAAAAGTATTCACTCATCTCAACAACTGTTGGTGCGGGGTACTCGTTGGAGAGTGGGAGATGGTAGAAGCATTTTTGTTAAGAATAATCCTTGGTTGCCAAGTGATTCAAATTTTGTGCCGAATGATCCTATGTTCATTGATGATGCCATGCATGTTAGTGATCTGTTTGTGCCTGGAGAGTTGCGGTGGGATTTGGAGAAGGTGTTGAATATTTTTTCCATGGATGATGTGCGATCTATTCTAGCTATTCCTTTGCCACTTAATCCTAGACCGGATAAGCTTATTTGGCATTTCGAGAAGAGGGGCTTTTATACGGTCAAAACAGCATATTATTGTGCGCTTTCTATGCTTGGTCAGCATAGAAGGGTGGGTACATCGGACTTGTGGAAGAAGGTGTGGGCTCTTGATGTCCCTCCAAAGGTTCGGGACTTTATATGGAGATTGTTTCGTGGTGTTTTGCCTACTTGCGACAATTTGGCTAGGAAAGGTGTCGACGTTCCATTGGGGTGCTTGTTTTGTGATGCGAATGAGTCTATTGACCACCTTTTCTTTTCTTGTCCCATGGTCGAAGAGGTCTGGAGACTAGTGGGTGTTGCCTTATCCAATTCTTGGTTGTCATTTCAAGACTTATTCCTTCATATCCATGTGAGTTTTGGCAGGGAACGTGCTTCAAGATTGGCAGTTCATGCATGGAAAGTTTGGCATGCAAGGAATGAGTTAGTGTGGAAAAATAAGGTATTGACACCTCAGGCTATCCATAGTGCTGCCAATACTTTTTATACAGATTATCTTGATTGTGGTCTTGATAAGCAACGTGCACCAGGTCCGAGTCTTCTCTCTAATAATGCAGGTTCGGCTTCTAGTGCATCGGATTGGCTAGCTTATGTGGATTGTGCCACTTTCTCAACTTCGGATTTGTTTGGATTTGGTGCTGTGTTCGAAGATGCTGAAGGAGTTTTTTCAATTGCAATTTCCGGTTATACTAAGGGTCGTGGTTCTCCTGCTATTGCTGAGGCATTGGCCTTGCGTCAATATTTAATGTATGCTCGTGATGCTTTCCTACAGGCTGGAAGTATTTTCATTGATAGTCAGGTTTTATTTTTCGCCATTCGCTCTAATTCGGAGGACTTTTCTGAGTTTGGCGTTATTGTTTCGGATTGTAAAGATATTCTGCTTCTTTGTCCAATTATTTCGTTATGCTGGATTAGACGTAGTGCGAATAAGGCTGCTCATCTGTTAGCAAGACAGTCTATTCGTTTTGATCGTTTTAAACTCTGGGTTGATATGCCTGAATATCTGTTTGAGCATTATAGTTCAAAATAATAATATTTATTTTCTTGACTTCAAAAAAAATTTTTTAATATAATTAATATATTAGTCCTTATATTTTTAAAATTGAATTCTTAAATTTCTATATATTTAATTCATCCAAAATTACAATTTTTTCATCTATTATAGATATTAGTTCAAAGTTAGTAAATAGTTAAACTTATGAAAGTATAATCTTCCTAAAATACTTTTTTTAAATTATTTTAACAATTAAAACATAAAACAACAAATCAAAACAATTTTGATTTTAAATCCCAAAATTTTCAAAGGACACACAATTTAATTAAATTAATTCAATAATAAATATAATTCCCTATTACATTTTAATCATTTAAACGGCACTCTGATACTACTATTGAATTTCAATTGAATTAAACGCAGTAAAAAAATAGTAAAATAAAATTTTTCACCAAATCATGTTTAAATGAAAAAAACAACCGTATTTAAAGAGAAAATAAATATATTTTACTTTTCTTACAACAAAACACGAGATGATTCGCATTGGTTGGATTGTTGTAAATCATAAACCGTCCAAGTTTTCCATTTCTAATGATATACAATCGAAAAACTTTAGAATCATTCTAAGCGATTGAGAATGGGAGAGGTTTTGAGTGCTATCTGTCTTTTCCTACAAATTATGAAGACTTTTAAAAGGTTTTTGTCGATTATCACACAGCCTCTTATAAGATGCTCTTTTATACTAAAACTCTAGAATTTCATTATAATAATATTTATTTATTTATTTAACTAATTAAATAAATAAATTACAACTATAGTCCATAACATTAATAAACAAGCGATATAAATCTTAAACAATTTTAATTAAGTCCCTATTTAATTAATTAGATCAAAATCGTAATTTTTTCAAATTATAATTTTATCTCAATGTCAATTTATATGCAATCAACTCCTACTTGATTTAATTTTTTATTTTATTTTCTCTTGCAATTTTTTATGTATGTGACCCATGAGATTACAAATATATTGACAATAAATATAATTAACTAATTAATTAATTTGAAGGTTAATAACATTATCTAATAATATATCAAGACTACTCAAATATTCGGAATGTCCAAAGTATTGTTTCGATTTAACATTTGATGCATGAAACGTATATGTAATGTTAAATCATATTGATTCTCATTTATTAGCTATTCGTCTATTGAATGAAATTTCAAATTTCATTTACTAATTACATTCCATCTTGCGCAAGGATTTCATGATCAATACTAGCAGAGAATAAATGTGACATTTTCCAATTTAATCTAAGATGATAAATTCTATCTCAATCACATAAAAAATTTTATACAGTTTTTAATATATCCAATTCATCCCCATTTGTTACTCATGAACAAAGTAACGTGTAAGATAAATCAAAACATAAAAGTCGCTATATAAGATTATTTATTGATTTTAAGTCAAATAATCATTTACACGACTATCAGTTTAATAATCCATAAACACATATTATCTTTCATATGGATTTATCGGGCATGTCAATTTAGTACATTTATTTATAAAATAAGAAAATCGATCAAAAATATTTGAAGATATTACTTAAATGCAATAGAAATCTCACAATTTAATCGCATTATAATCTCTTTTGTACAGTAATATAATCTTATAGACTTTATTTTTACTCGAAATTCAATTAAATTAACATTAAAAATAAATAACTATTTTTATAAAATTGTATTTAAATACTTAATATACATGAGGAATAGTATCCAATAACAACCAAGAGATTGGTGGTAGGGTATATTACTAACATTTAGATGCTGACCGTGCATTTGAGGGTTAGTTAATTTCATTTCTTAAGAGTATAGGTGTGCAATAGGATGTTTTAGAAGTTGAGGGTGTCTTGAAATTTTTTCTGTAAAATTCAGCTATTTATAGTTAAATATATTTTTTAAAATATATAATAAAATGGCGGAAACTTTGCTGGTTGAATAGTTTTGAGTAGGGGTGGACAGTATTCGATTTAAATTAAAATAACCGATCAAATCAAATTAATTGGGTATATGAAAGGATATGTGGTGAAATTTTTTGTGAGATGGATTACTGGTATTGAAATGGAAAGAAATCTTATTCTGTGGACCTCTGGTGAAAATGACCGGTCTTTATAAGGTTTATTTCATCACGTTTCTTTTCTCGTCGTTCGCCTTTTAAATAAACTAGTTTATTCATTGTGTCTTGCATGTTGTTGTTATTATTATTAGTTTATATTTATTTTTAATTTGAAAATGTTAAAATATGTTAATTTGTAACTGCTAATTAAATTTAAAACTTAATTATCATATTTAACATTTTTAGTTAACTATTTTTTTAAATAAAGAAATTATTTTTTAAAATAATTTATTTTTTATTAAAAAAATATTTTTATTGATTAAATTTTTTAAATGTTTTAAATACTTAAAAATATAAAAAATGTTTTTCTATAAAATATTTTTTTGAAACAGCCTAAGAAATGTAATCTAAATCTATCTAGGAACTAAATAAATTACTCCAATCAAATCAAAACATAGAAACTAATAAAGGCATGATTTAATTAATGAAAATTCTATTTATATACTCAATTAATAATTAATATATATAATTAATAATAACTTCAAAAATTTTAATTAATAATACAAATAGAAATTTTCTTTAACTATGATTTTAACAAGATACATAATTAATTTGGTTGAAGGGTAAAATTTACTTATAAAATTTTAATTTTCAGTAAAAATTTACTCATAAATTATTATTAAAAAGATAAATAAAATTATTATTTGTTATAGTTTTAAAATGTGTATTACACTTTTACGTAGTTTATTAGACAATAATTCATGAATAAATTTAAATTAAAAAACAAAAATTTAATATTTTTTATTCGTTGTTAGGGAAGCAGTATTTAATTCAAATCGAAAAAATTGACCGAACCAATTTAATTTAAAAATTCAATTCAGTTCTTATTCATTTCAAGTCGGTTTGATTTTTAATTTCAAAAATTTTAATTATTTTAATTTGGTTTGATTTTGATTAAAAAAAATCGAACTGATTAATGATAATAGTATATTATTGTCAATAATATAGAGAGATTAGATGATTAAAATATTCTAATTAAATTTTTAAATACTAAAAATAAAATATAAAAAATAAAAAAATATTAAAAATTTAAATCGATCAAATTAAATCTAATTAAACTGAATTAGATTGATTTAATTTAATTTGATTTTTAATTAAAATTGATTTAATTTAATTTTTATAAATGTTAAAATTTTAATTTTTAATTTATTCAGTTTGATTTAATTTTAAACCGAACCAATCAAATACAAACCTATATCTACTGTGGGGGAGTATTTTTACGGAATTAATTTGCTCTTCAATGCTGCCTCAAATCCAGCCTGATTTCCAGCCAGCTAAAAAAACAACTAAGCACAGTTGCTCTAAAAGGGTATGTTTGGAATGCAAACAAAAAGTAGGACATAATTGTAAATTTCCGTTCCAACCATGGCCAACTTTGGAGCACAACCTCATTATATAGGCCTACGCATCTCTCTGCAAGAAACACAGCAAAAACAAATAGAGCCAGGAGGAAACTCCCTTTCCTTCCTCTATTATTCTCTTTAAAAGTGAAAGCATTTTAGAGAGGGAAAGAGGCATTTTAGCTAGGAGAAGTCGTTTGGGTTTCAAGAAAGGAAACTGTGGAGATGGGTGGAAAGAAATTTGCTGTCCTTCACTGTGCAGAAGATTCTGAGTATGTGAAGAAGAAGTATGGAGGGTATTTTGGGGTGTTTGTGAGAATGCTGGGGGAGGAAGGAGAAACATGGGATGTTTACAAAGTAGCTTGTGGAGAGTTTCCTGATGATGATGATGAGATTAAATCATTTGATGGATTTGTCATCACTGGAAGCTGCAGTGATGCTCATGGAAATGATGTTTGGATCAGAAAGTTATTGAATCTGTTGAATAAGTTGGTTTCCATGAAGAAGAAAATCCTGGGAATTTGCTTTGGACACCAGGTATTTTCTCTCTTTTTTTTTAAAAAAAAAATTATTGTTTATTTTAGTGTCAATTTGGGATTTTTATAGTTCACAGTTTGATGGGTGTTTTTTTTTTTTTTAAATTTGATTATATGAATGTGCCTCTGTTTGGTCAAATCTTGTTTGCTAAAGTGTTGTTTGGCTTGGATGGAAAATGTTCCCTCTTCAATATTTTAGACACCATCTGTTAAAACCTGTGAGATTACTCTGCATAGATTAGATTCTTATTCTTTTAACTTGAAGGGAAAAAAAGTGCTGCTGAGTTGGAAATGACATCCAATCAATTTCCATTTGACAAAAGGGCATAATGGTCTTTTCTAAATTTACTTTCTTTTTTAATTTGTTTGACTTTAATTAAATTTTTATATAAAACAATTTAAAAACCACTAAACTTAACCAAGTGTCCTTTGAAGATAATAGTTTTTCTCATTTACTAAAGGCAACCTTTCAACACTTTAAACAATAACAGCTCTTTATGTAATTTTCTTTAAATATTTTTATTAGTATTTTTTTTAATCTTTTAAATTTATTTATTTATTAATTTATTATCCTATATTTCTCTTTTGATCAATAAAATAAAAAAAAAACCATAGTGTTATTACAACAATGTTTAGAACCGATGTTGTTAGATTCCTAAACCTAAATATGGACAAATAAGCCTTGTGTTTGTAGCCACATAGATGCAACATTGTGCTTGAGTGGCAAGATAAGATTTGTCAAAGTGTAAATTGGATACTTACTTGTTCGGACACGTGGGTACTCTTTATTTGATAATATTTTTTATTATCATGAGGAAAATATATATATATATATGAATGTTATGGGCATTGTGCATTTTTGTTTTTACTATGCTTTGGGTATTTTGTTTTCTAGAGCAAAGTCCAAATCATACTCTTCTTTATTGCCCCCCTTAACAGGTGGCATCTATGATATACATTTCAACTTCTCATACATGCATGTATTATACATGATCCTAAACGGTGTCAGATTCGATTCAATTTAATTTTTAAATTGAATTAAAATCAATCTAATTTAAAACAATTAACTGTTTTGATCTGATTTTAAAATAATTATGATTCTAATTTTTTATGATCTGCACTAAGTAATTAAGGCATGATTATAATCATATCAAAATATTTATATTTCGTTTTAAAATATTATAAATATAATACTCATACATTTAGTGTGGTGATAAATATATCTGAATAAATTTGAGAGATATAAAATTCTATTCTCTCTAAGATATTGCCATTCACCTTATAATTTACTTGTTTTTTCTTAGTTTCTTTCTATTTTAATTAAAATCAAAATTTAAAATTTTATAACCTTAAATGTAACTCTAATGGTATGATAATTTGATAGTATTTTCTTGATTTGCTTTAAGACATTTTTTTTTTATAAGTTACCTATATATCGTAAAAAAATAATTCAAAATTTCATGTTATTTTTAAAATTATTATTTAATTTATTATAAAAAAATTATTAGTTGCTTTATTGCTTTTAATAAATATATAAATATTTTTTATGTTTTAAAAAATATATTAATTATTTTTTTTAATATTTTATTATTTAGTTTGTATAATTTAAAAAAATTTACTAATTAATGTTTTATGATCGTAAAAAGTCTAATAATTCATAAATTTATATTAAAGATATTTTTTTTTTAGCTAATAGTTAAAATTAATGGATAGAATTATTAGACATTTAAAATTTTAATATATTTTTAAATATAGAGAAATTAATTAATGAATTTTTGTATAGTAAGTTTTTTATTTTTAATTTTTTTTTATAAATACAAAAGTTATTGTGCATTCAAAACTATTGTCCAACTTTTTCATATGATCCAAGGGCAAAATTTTGGATAAAAAGCTTCTTTACAAAGTTGCTATTAACATAAATCTATGGTTTTGATCAGATACTGGCGCGTTCACTGGGAGGGAGAACTGGCCGTGCCATCTCTGGATGGGATATAGGAGTCACAGCCATTCATTTCCCATCATCAACAAAACTCTTCTCATCAGTGAAAGTGCCTGCCTCGCTATCTGTGATCGAATGCCACAGGGACGAGGTTTGTGTGATACAATTATGAACTTGGCAACACTTGATTACATCTTTATTTTTAGAAAAAATTACTGTTTAAATCTTGAGAAACGCGATTACTCTCGATTTTAAAAAATATATTAAAATATTATTAATATTTTAAAAAATTTATTTATTAGTCTTTTAATTAATTTTAATCGTTAAATATTTTACTGTTTAATTTCTATAATTTTAAAAATTAGTTGATCTTTCATATTCGTAAAAATTATATTAATTAGCTTTTCTATATTTGAAGCATTTTAAATTTTTTTATATTAACAGCTAAAATTAATGAAAAAATTAATTAATATTTTTAAAATATGAGTAATATTTTCAAAATAGAGAATTTCTCATTGAACTGAATAGTAAATTTCTTTTATTTTTAAGTTTGAACCTCTTGAGGTTCCAGTGTGTCGCAACTCATTGTGATATGGTAGGTCCGAGAACTCCCACCAGAAGCAGAGGTGATTGCATGGTCTGATAAGACTGGGATTGAGATGTTCATGTATGAAGATCACATCATGGGAATCCAGGGTCATCCCGAGTACAACAAAGACATCCTCTCTCATTTGGTTGATCGACTCCTTCAACGTAATCTTATTGTGGTATGCAGCACACCCTATCATTTTCACTTCAATTAATCTTGACCCGTGAACTGAAATTGTAATTTACCCATGTAGGAATCATTTGCTGATGAGATCAAGGCAAATTTAGATGTACAAGAGCCAGACAGGGAGGCATGGAGGAAGCTGTGCACCAATTTCCTCAAGGGAAGATTACCATTATAAGAAAATTTCCAAGAAAAAGAATAAAGAGAAAGTTGGGGGACTGGAATGTAAATAATGAGAAATGGTGAGCATGTTTAGGCCAAATCACAGTTTGGATTAAGGGGGATTTAGTTATTAAGTTGGGATTAAATTAACTGTTGGCGTTTTCTTTTTAGTTAATGTGAAAAATGGTGATTTGGCATTTTGGCAAGTGGGGATTAATTGAGGATTAACTTCTTCTAAAAAAAAAATTACCAAGTTATATTTTTATGTGAAGAAATTCTCAGTCATTAAATTTAAATTTGATGGTTGATTTATATTTTTTTTAATTTAAATTTGATGGTTGATATTATATATTGTGCACAAATTTGAAAAACAACTCAACCTGGTAGGTTGTATCCGTTTAATTATGAAATATTGCTAATGATAGCAAATATGTGGAGCCTTTTGAATATAGAATAATATTTTTTTTTATTTATAAAAACAAAAGGAATGTGTATTTTAAAAATATTATATAATCCCTTTACAATCAATTCTCAAAAACTATGTTGATCGGCCAAATCTCACTTCAATTAAAATAAAACTAAATTTGAAAAAAAAAAAAAAAAACTCTTAATTCCTTAATTATCTCATCAAAGAGTGCTCTCTCCTGAAAAAATAATATCTTCAAAGTAATATGAAAAGAAAATAATTAAAATTATCAAAAATACTTGGTTTATGAATTATAATCACTTCTTTACTCAATAGAGACGCATAAAAAATATTAAAATAAAAGATTTTATAATTTTACAAATCTTAAAGTAACATCTCGCCACTTTATATTATTTTCCTTCCAGTTTAAAAAGAAAAGAAAATAAACGGTTTTAAAAAAAATAAAAGAATGAAATGGATAATTTTCTAAATCTTAGCAACTAAATAATAAGCATTAACTTGTTCTTGCCCTATTGGATGTATTATGTCATGATTCGATTTAATGTTATGATCAGTTTTATTTTTAAAAAAAAAAAAAAAAGCTTGTTAAAGAAAAGAAAAATACTTCTGTTTTCTAACCTGACTTGAAGATGCAGATAATTAAGTTCGGATAATTGGTGCTTAACACCTTCAAGGTCTATCTAGTTTCCCACAACAAATTATTGACTTAAAATCCATGACAATAGATGGTTAACAGTCCCCATCATCATCAACAATATCAATTGCTTCAAAATAAAACTCAATGACCAGAGCACCAATATAGAATTTAGACACTCAATGCAGAGCCTGAGTTCTTCCTGCACTCGGCCAGCATATCCATGTAGAACTGACACTTGCTAATGTCGCTTCCAAAGTTGTTCACACACTGCAAGAAAACATTGTCAAAATAAATTGTCATTTGAAGAATCAGCATATCAATAGTTAAGATCAAAACAGACCGCCAGAAAAATTCAAGAACCACTTCAAGTTTAACGCAAATGCTTCTTTAGGACCCAATTCAAATGACCATTGTGAACCTAGAAACATTAAAGGGTGTAACTTTTTCACAATGAATTCACTCGACCTCCAAATACTAGTTCATCGACGAAATCAAAACACTAAATGCCCACAATAAAAGCTCTAGGTACCTAGAAAACAATTATCCATGTACTGCAATTTTAAGAAATCGGATGAGAGAAGTTCACATACATCTTGGAATGCTTTAGAGTGGATACTGCATGCATCACCCCCCATACTGCTAGCTGTGGGTGCTGGGACAGCAGCAGCCGCCTCAGTGACAACAGTTTCATGTTGAATTGTACGAGGACCCATCACAGCATCAACAGCTCTGTGTGCCACAGCACTTCCAGTTCCAAAAGCCATACCTGTGGAAATACAGAAAACAGATAAAAGATTCAGAGTTCTTCCTTTACCCAAATAAAATAAACCAATACCGCAAGGCAACAAACATTTAGGAATTTACATCCCGGACATGCACTCTCTATTCATGACATACCTTGAGCTATGGTTGAACCAATGCCTCCAAGCAATGATCCACCACCGCCACTTTGGGCAGGAGCTGGAGGAGGAGCATGGTTAACTGCATTACATGAAAACAGCATCAAACAGGTGCTGCTAAAAAAATTATCCCGAGTTCAAGGAAAATCAGATGAAAATACAATAAAAATGGTACATGTTCCAAAATCCTTAAAAAGACTTGCTGAAACCTGAGAGATAATTTAAAGAAATAGTACCTGGCTGAGGTGGTGGACTGCGTGCTGGTGCAGGGCGAGCAGCAGGGCGAGCAGCACGACGAGGAGCAGGTCTTCCTGCAACAGGAGAAGAGGCATAACTATCAACAACTTGCTAAGAGAAAATTCATCAAACAAACATAGAACAGAAAAAAAGTACATAGAGCAGGAAGTTGGTTGAAACATACATTAAACCCATCAATGCTACATTATGAAACAACAATTCAAAGCAAGGTAAGCTGAATTGTTAAGCTTCTAATACACAAAGTAAATACCATAGTTGTCAAATCAAGAATGGAATCCAGAATCGAATCATAAGATTCAATAAAAAGTCTAGAACTAATTAAAAATAATATATGTTCTAAAAATAAATAAAGATATTTTATAAGGACATGGTTTGACAAAATATAATTATCATTCATATAATTAGAAATATTTTTTATAACAGACTAACAATTATTTTCTATGTTATATAGTTTTGTGCTATAAATTACTAACTCTAGAATTTTAGACAATAGTTAGCATTATACACACTGAAATTCTCATTTAAATTTGGTCAAATAATTAAATAATAAACAAAGATGACAGGTTATATTAATATTAATATAAATTGTCATAACTTTACAATTATAATTAGTCAAGTAAATTAACTAAAAAGGGGAACAGAAGAAAAGAAGAGGGAGGGAAAAAAAAAAAAGAAAGGAGAGTGGAAGAAATAGTTTAGAAAAAGTTTTATGTACACCTTTCATGGCAAAAAAGAATAAGATCTTAAACTTTAAATACATGATAAACCATTTATAAAGAATTAAATGAATAGGGTGAAGACTCCGTGGTTCATATTAATTTACTTGGTTCACTATTGATTCTTTCAATTTATTCCTATCCTAAGATAGGTTGTCTCAGATATCCAAAAACATTAATTTCAGAGAAACCTGCATACCATAGTGCCAAGCTCTGATTCACTTACAAGAGCAACTCATTAGAATTTGTATCAACTCAAACAATTCAAAACCTCCATCATAACATAACTAAGAACATATCGAAAAGAATATTCAGTTTGTTAAACATTAAATCTAAAATGAATCTGACAAGCAACCAAGCCCAAGCTAATCCCATAAGACATGCCCTGTATTAGAAGAATACAGGTTTACAGAAAAGCCAACATCTTATCCAGTATCCAAAATGAAAATCCAAATATGACGATAAATACAAAAGCAACATATCTAAATATTATTATTTAAAAAAAAAAAAAAAAAAAAAAAAAAAAAAACCTCTTCCCTTTCACTGCCCATTTTCTTTATGGGCTCAATCTGTAAAAGTAAAGCAAAATATTTAAGTACTAAACAGAACCCACAAATCAACCAGATGAAAAAACCAGGAAAATGTGTTGAAACAATCAACCAATCATGTCAAGCGAACACGAATATCAAAACCACATAAACAAAAAGCAGAACAAATCAGAAATTCAATTCTTTTTAACATAAAAGAAATTTCATTTAAAAAAACGTTGAAATCATGTATAAAGGTACAAAAAATAGCTCTGCACAACTCCTTGCTTCCTCTAATATCCAAACCCCTAAATATCTTGGGTTCATTTCCTGAGCTTTCTTAACATAAATCGAAAGAAGGAAATGGAAAAGCAAAACCCTAAATCTACAGACCTGTTAAACAACACGCCAAATATAATTGCAGATATTAGGGCAAATCATACCTCCGGAACGAGGCATGGTCGGCGATTCGTGAAGGCGGCTAACGAGAGAGAGAGAGAAACACTTTGTAGAGAATGAATTTGCGCGTTCTGGAGGACTCCAGGAAACCCTGAAACGCAGATATAAAGAAATTAGCCTTGTTATTTGGTAAGGTCAAGAATAGTGTAACAAAAGACGTGGCAATGGTTTATTGGTGGAGATTTGGCAAGTTTAAGATAAATGTATGGCTGGCTGGGATTCAAAGCTTATGAGACATTATAAACTGCTAGACTTTTTGGCAGAAGATCATTTCTCCCTAGATATTAAAAAAATAGTAGTATTTTTTAATATTAGACCTTTTCATGCATTTTCTTTATTTTTTTATAAATAAAATAGAAATAAGGATAATAAAAATGGATATTCTCGAAGAATCGTATTAGTTGTAGCAATATTGGGCTTATCCCTACGTCTTGGGCTGAAAAGACGGATTCAAGTTAGATGTACAGGTAAATTACTATTTAGTCTATATAATATATAAAAATTTATTAATTAATTTTTTATTTTTTAAAATATATATATTAAAATATTTTTAAAATTTTAAAATTTTTATTAATTTTAATTATTAAATATTATATAAAAATATGAAATATTTTTAATATAAAAAAGTTAATTAGTAATATCTTTGTAAAAATAAAGAAATTAACTATTAATTTATATTATATATATTAAATGATAAAATAATTAAAAATTTTAAAAATTAAAATTAATAAAGGATTAATCATAATTTTTATTTTTAATTTTAAAGATATTTTAATATAATTTTTTATAATACAAAATTAAATTGTAATTTTTTTATATTTATAAAGGTAGCGTAGAAAATTAAAAAATAACAAAATATAGAGTTCAGATAAAAAGCTACAATTTATTTTTTTTTCTTTATAATTTTAAATTTTGAAATTCGAATTTTGTTTTTAAATTATTGCTAATGATGTGCTGAGTTTCTGATTATACGGTACAATTTTTAACTGTAATTTAAGTTAATTTTACTTATTCACCTTAAAAAAGAAAAATAAATTTTATATTCTACTACTGACTTTATTTATTTATTTTAATAAATGAGATTTAAGTAGTCAGTTGTATTGATTAGACAATATCTCAAAAAATATGAGATTTTAAATTTAAGTTTTAATTAAAATTATATAAATAAAAATAAACGTAAAAAATTATTTTGATTTTATATAATTACTAATATAAAATTTTAGTATATTGTATATAATTATATAAATTATATATACTCACAGGTTTAACATGGTAAAAGTGTATCGGAATAAATTTAAGAGATTTTAAATTTTACTTTTTCCATCTCTAATTTTTAATTTTTAATTTAAAAAAAATATAAATTATATAGAATATTATAAGATAGACTGTAAATTTTAGGAGGTTTAATCATGAATTTTTTTTCTCTGTTTATTTTTTAAATTTAAATATTACTTTAATTAATTTTTTTATTAATTTAAAATTTTTTTTATTAATTTTTAATAAAATTATGAAGGAAAAATACAAGTGTGAAAATATTATTATTATATAATATTTTTGTTGAAAAAAATTAAAAAATTTGAAATTTTTATTAACATTATCCATAATTAAATTATTTTAGCTTTTTCAATTCTATCTCCCGATTAATTTGCAATCAAACCACAAAGTCAAATTGTTGGGTTTCTTCCATTTTCGTGGCAGCGAGAGAATTTAGAGGTGTCCCTGAAAAGTTCAGCTTATAACAATTTCAGAGATTGAAATCGTTTTTAAGATTGAGAAATTTCGAGTCTAAGTTTAAAATTAATTATATGAAAAAACAGTATTACATGTTTTATTAATTATATAGAAACTGATTATCGCTGGATTTTTCCACCCCGGTCAGGGGTAAATCCCTCGATCACGGCCCATTGTTCGGAGGCCCACACAATCCCAATATAAATAGGTCCAGCCCGTTCGAACCTTGATACAGGACCTATATGGATTTCTCAACCAGGCCGACCCAGTTCCCATTGCCTCTCAGGCCGGCCCAGCCCTCACTACTTCTCAGGCTGATCCTCTTTGGGCTCAGTATTATTCCTATCTCCCGGTCCAGCCCAAAATCGGGAAGAAGGCTCCACCTTCAGTCTTGTGGACCCACTTACACACGTACGAAAGGAATCAGGGACCATTACGCATGAGACAGGTACTGGATATCCTCGTACAATCGTATCAATATGGCAGAGACAGGTGGTCCAATAATAACCAGGCCGTTACACGTCACTAACGTAGAAGAAAAAGAAATAAAGGGAGAATGATTTTCCCCTAGGCTCTAAATTTTTTTATTATTCCAAAAATCTCTGTAAAACCCTATTTCTCTGGATCTCATATCATCAGAAACTATATTCAATATACTCGTTTTTAAGATCTGAATTCTCTTATTGGTACGGCTTCAGGGAAAGATTTTGAGTTCGAGTAAATATTCCTCCATTAATGTGGAAAATCACTTTCATCTTATGCAGTGTTGTAGAACTATTATGAAATTGATGAGAGAAATTATATTTTTTTAATGTTCACAAATACTAAAAGAAATAAAAAAATATTATCCTTAAAATTATTTTGTGTGAAATAAACATATTCTAGTTAATTGAAATTATTTTATGGTTAAAAGAAAAAAAATATTTTTTTGAAAATATTTTTCTTAAAATTTTTTAAAATCATTTCATCTTTTAAAAAATAATGTTATTTTTAAATTTTAAAAATCTTATTAATGTCACTATATTATCTAAATATAAATTTATTAATATTTTAATATTACAATCAAATAATAAAACATAAATTACTTCATGGAAAACAATTTCTTCGATTTTTTTTTTTTAAAAATGAATCCAAATTGTCCTTAGTGTTCATCTGCACTTCACTTCTTTAATTGGTCCCACTTATCACCGGTTAAAAAAAATAACTTTTAATACAACTCGAACAACTAAGCATTTATTCTTTATGTTCAGGAGCGCAATGTAAATAGGAGGTCAATCTAGATATGCTACGTGTCTGAAATCGTGAAAACAACTATCACCTTCGAATATAAATAATTAAAAACCAACAGAGAAATCTCTGGTATAACACAATAATCACCCACAATAAGTCATGAGCTGACACTTGAAGATAAGGTTATGTAGTAAGGGTTTAATAAGATGATATTTGGTCTTACCGAGGAAAAATAAAATCCAGATGCAACAAGTCTCAGCTCTTCATCAAAGACTTGCTTTCAACTATAGAACGAGACTCTACAAGAAGTTATTGTTGGATAATACAATCCAATAGATCCCATTACACCTATAATCGTGGGATCTCTTATCTATTAATTAGTGTTAATCGGATTTCCAAAAGATTTGATGACCAACTCCACTTTCTTATAATATAAAAGTTGATGAACACAGAGAGTAAAGTATGCATTCTTTTACTTGAAAATAATATCTTGCTACATTTCAGGTTTATTTAGTTCTATAATTTTATAATATTTATAGCATTATTAAAAATATTTATTTTAAGAAAATAAAAAATAATAATTTGCATTTCGATTTCCAATAGAGCTGGTTATAATACAAATAGATTACATATTAGTACTAATAACCATCCAAATGTCCTCTTGTATCACAAGGTGGAGGCCTTCTTAGTAATTTTACTAAAAAAATTTTCATAATTTTTCTTAATAATTTAATACTTTTTTTAAATTATTACCAAATCATTGTATGATATGAAATAACAAAAATTTTAACAAATTATTATCATGAAACATGATAAAATTACTGAAATATTAATTTTTTAAATAAAACAAAAAATTAAAATAATATATCTTCGATGCTTTAAAAACAAAGACGTTTCAAATTAAAGATTAATGACAAATTGTAGTTTCAAATTTTATATACATTGCACTCCCAGGCTTAGCCTGATGGTAAGTGCATCCGGTTAAACCTGATAGATCTCAGGTTCGAATTCCCCATCCCCCATTTCAAAAAAAAAAAAAAAAATTTATATACATATATCAAATAAATATATTAAAAAATTTTAAGAATTGAAATGAAAATTTGATAAATGAAATAAATAACATTACGTCCCTTTAATACTTTAGAACAAAGATATACAAATTGAAAATGAACGATAAATTCAGGGACGGAGCTATTCATGGGCTATGGCCACGACTCCTTAAATTTTTGAATTTTTTTAAGGGTTTATAGGTAATTTTGTTTAAAATATAAAAAATTATCATTAGATCTCTATATATTTAAAAAATTTACTGACTCATCCTTATTTTAAAATTATTTGATTAAATCATTATTATATTTTATAATTTTAAATTCTTTAATTCATTTATTAAAGAAAATTTTATTATTTAATCTCTCATTTTCTATATTATTTTTTAATCCAAAAAATTAATTTTTCATTTTTAAGATTTCGAGTTTAAGTTTTTATTTAAATTTTTTTTAGGTTATTCACTCATTATATAATTTATTTATATATATAATTTTTATTATTAAGTGATAGTTTTTTTTATTTGTCTTACTTAGTTAAAAAAAATATTCTAACCCATTAAAAAATTATTTTCATATAATTTCAATCATATAATTAGATTAATAATTAAGTGAGATAAATAAAAAAATTATCACTTAATAATAAAAATGGTACATAAAATTAGAATATTTAAAATAAAAAAAAATTTCAGTAGTAAACCATATATTAAAATTAACATATAATTAAATGAATATAAATAAAAGTAAAAATTAAAATATTAAATTTATCTAAATTATTAATATTATAAGCACAAATATATAATCTTAATGAAATGATAATTTTATTTACGTTTTTTTAAATTAAACCTATTTATAAATATTGATTGTTGGTTTGTCCGAGAGGTCAAGAGGAAGACTTAAGATCTTCTGTATATCAATGTGCATGGGTTTCAACCCTAGAGTAATATTTTTAATTTTTTTATAAATTATTTTTTTTAAATTAAGTTTAAAAATTGAATTTTGTGAAATTTTTGTTCTAAATGAAGGACTAAGGAAATTGAATTATTTTTAACTTTTAGTTGGAACTAAAGAAAATTTAAATTTAAAGATTGAATTTTGTGAAATTTTTATATTCAAATGAAGGACGAAGGAAATTGAATTATTGTTCATCAGTCTCCCACAAATAAAGGACTACCACAAATAAAATAACTAAATTAATTTAACTCTTTGTCACCATCCTCTAAAAGATAGCATTTGTATAGTTTTGAAAAAGGGGAATTATAATTTAATATTTAATTTTATATTTTTAAAAATATACTAAATAGTTTCTGATAACTCAATTAAAATATTATATTTATAATCACATGTCTTAAACACCATTTGGCATTTTTACCAGTACATGTTACCTCATTGATTGATGGAACCTACTGTTTCTGAAAATGCAATAAGTATGAGATTTTTAAAACGCCAGCACAAATGGCGTTTTCAGCTAGATTTCGAGCTATAACTATTAGTTGCAAACGGATATTCTATCTTATTTATTTTACTTTTTCTCTCTGACATGCTTTTTTTTTTCATAATATTTACAATTTAATTTTTAAATATTATCATTATTAATAAATTAATTTTTATATTTTTAAAAATTGATTAAAACGTTATTATATTTTATTTTTATTAACGAAATAATTCTTCCTTTATTTTTTCTGTTAAAATTAGATAAAGAAGGAGGGGAAGTAGGGATGAACATTCGATCAGTTCGGTTTAAAATCAAATCAAACTGAATAAACTGAAAATCGAACCGAATTGATTTTGGTCAGAAACCGAATCAAATCGAACCGGTCTGATTCGGTTCGATTCAGTTCGATTTGATCAGTTTTGATTTTTAATAATTTTTTATTTTTTACACTTTATTTTTAATATTTTAAAATTTAATTAAAATATTTTAATCTTAATATAATTTAATTTCTCTATATTATTGAAAATAATATATTATTATCACTAATCGGTTCGATTCAGTTTTTTGATTTTTTTTTTCTGATTAATACCAAATTGAACTGAAATAATCGAAATTTTTAAAATTAAAAACCGAACCGAACTGAATTGAATAAAAAACCGAACCAAATTTTAAAATTAATTCGATTCGGTCGGTTTTTTCGATTTGAACCGAATACTGCTCAACCTTAAGAGGGAGGACAATTTTTAAAATACATTTTTACCCTCAAATAAAACTCCTTATCTAGTTATTAGATATTGCTATTATTAACAAGTCAGTCCTACATTTTTAAAAATCTATTAAAACGTTTTTATTTTTTTTTCATATTTATTAAAATATTTTTATAATTTATTTTCATTAATGAAATAGTTTCTATCTTTTCTCATACGTTCTTATCGTTTCTTTCCGTCAACAAAATAGTCACTCCTCATCATTTCTTTTCGTCAATGAAATCGTCTCTCTATATTTGTAGAAATATATTAAAACGTTCTTATCGTTTCTTTTTATCAACGAAATAATCTATATCTTTTCTCATATCTATTAAAATGTTATTATCATTTATTTCCGTCAACGAAACAGTCCCTCCTCCTCATACTCCTCCTACTCCTACTCCTCCTCCTCCTCAAAAAAATAAGAAGATGATGATGACGAAGGAGAAGAAAAAAGAAGAAGAAAAAAGAAGAAGAAGAAGAAGAAAGCAGAAGAAGCAGAAGCAGAAGAAAAAGAAGCAGAAGCAGAAGAAGAAGAAAGAATTGATGAAGAAGAAAAGGAAGGAGAAGAAGAAGGAGGAGAAGAGAAATAAGGGGAGTAATTTAGTCTTTTACTATATTTTTAACGGCAAAAATAGACTGAAGGACTATTTCGTTGACAAAAAAAGGACTATTTCGTTGACAAAAAGAAATATAAAGACGTTTCAATATATTTCTAAAAATACAGAGACTGACTTATTAATAATGACAATATCCAGTGACTAAATTGTAATTTTTTTTTTTAATATTCATTTTTTGCAGCTAGACTCTTAGCTATAAATATTAGTTGGATATTCTATCTTGGTTATTCTATCTTGGTTATTCTACCTTCTCTCATAAAGGGAATGCTCTTTTTTTTTTAATTTATTTTTTGCAGCAAAAATTTTAAATTAGTCCTTACAAATTTATTTAACTGCTTATGTTGATATTTTATTAGTTATTTACATGAATTTCAATTATAATTCTTTCACTTGAAGATAATATTTTGCTGCACTTCAGGTTTATTTAGTTTTATAATTTTATAATATTTATATCAGTTATTAAGAATATTTATTTTAATAAAATAAAAAAAAACAATTTGCATTTTGATTTCCAGTATAACTAGTTATAATACAAATATATTATATATTAGTACTAATAACCATCCAAATATCCTCTTGTATCACAAGTAGGGATGAGCATTCGGTCGGTTCGGTTCAAAACCGAATCGAATAAATCGAAAACCGAAATTTTAGTGTTTATAAAAATCGAATCAAACCGATTTTGATCAGAAACCGAATCGAACCGAATAGGTCTGATTCAGTTCGATTTAGTTCGGTTAGATCGGTTTCGATTTTTAATAATTTTTTTATTTTTATACTTTATTTTTAATATTTTAAAATTTAATTAAAATATTTTAATTTTAATATGATTTAATTTCTCTATATTATTGAAAAAACATATTATTATCACTAATTGGTTCGGTTCGATTTTTTTGGTTTTTTTCTAATCAAAACTGAATCGAACCGAAATAACCGAAATTTCTGAAATTAAAAATCGAACCGAACTGAAATGTATAAAAAACTGAACTAAATTTTCAAATCGATTCGGTTCGGTCGATTTTTTCGATTTGAACCGAATACTGCTCACCCTTAATCACACGGTGGCCTTCTTAATAATTTTATCAAAAATTTTATGATATGAAATAACAAAAATTTTAACAAATTATTATAATGAAACATGTTAAAACTTATAAGAACTGAAATACCAAATTTTCAAATAAAACAAAAAATTAAAATGATATACCTTTGATGCTTTAAAAACAAAGACGTTTCAAATTGAAGATTGATGATCGCTGGATTTCTTCACCCCGGTATAAAGGCCAGGCCCATGAAAACAGCCCATGATCCGAAGGCTTCAATATTCCCCTCGAGAGCCAGGTCCAGCCCGCTCAGTCACAGGGCCGGACTCCGCCTAGACTCCTCAATCAAACCGGCCCAAACCTCTCGGCCCAGTAATCAGGCCCCCACCAGGCTCAACTTCAGCCCTACCATTCAACCCAGCCCGAAAAGGGGAAAATGACCAAGATGCCCCGCTGGTAGGTCCTTCCGCATGCGTATCAGAGGAGAATCATACGTATCAGAGGAGAATTAATGGCCGTTACGCATGGAGCAGGCGCCTGACACATCCGTACATACGGAGCTAGGCGACAGAAGACAGCTAGCATTGTGGCAGAGAGACAGATATATATATCACGATAGAGGCCACGCAGAGGGGACTCTCTTCTTCTTCCTTCTCCTTCCTGGACACCATTTTTATTCTTACTGTAACCCTTGCCTAAATATACTACTCTGAGCCATAAAATCTGACTTGAGCGTCAGAGGGCCTCTGCCGGGGCACACCCGGTAGGCCCCTGACCATTCTTTCTTATTTTACAGGTCCCTTCACCAGGAAGAACATGGAGAGATCCATCAGGGAGCCCAGCAAGAAGGGACCCAGAAGAAAACCAGATCTATCATGGACCAGGAAGAGGAAAATATTTATCAAATGGCGCCGTCTGTGGGGAACGAAGGTGATCTTTTCATCACCGGAGTTTTCACTTTCAAAACCCACTGAGATCCACAATGGCAAACCACCAAGAAAATAACCTTAACGTCATTCCAAATAATCTGAGCTCCAAGAGGGGCAGCGGTTCTTATTTTCCAGTCCTACAACTCCAAACAACCAACCACCCATTCCTTTTAACCCCTCGCCGAGCTTCGCCGGGAATGTGCCCTCCACGAAAGAGATTTTACTATCTCAAAAGTTTTCAGATCCACCCATTGAGATCCACATAAGATTTTATTACGGCTGATTTTTTCTTTGAAGTCTGGTGAATATTTTCTGTAAAAGAAAAAAAAAAAGGGTGAGGAATATATGTATTGTTGAAATTCTGAGGTCCGCTGTATATATAAAAAATAAATAAATAAATAAATAAAAAAGAGAAGAAGAAGGTGAGAGAAAGAGAAGAGGAGTCCGTGAGAAAAAAGGAGGTCGAAGCCGTGTTTAGCAAGACAGAAAGGAACTTAGCAAATCCGACGACCACAGCGATAGATTGCTCGTTGAGGTCGGATCCATGTTCGAAACTAGATTCGTGGTCGAGGTTGGAGTCGCATTTCAGGACAGATGGAAAGCATCGGGGCGACAGGGAGACAATACAAAAAAGAAAGCTTACACGAAAAAGAAAGCTGGAGATTTACAGTAACCCAGCTGAAAAGAAAGACCCAGCTGGTGTAAGAATATCTTGACAGTCTCTTAATCTTCATTTTCCTACCCTCGTTGTTTATTTTAACATTTATTAAATATTATTACTACTAACTTTTTCTTTGAGATCTGACGAGGTGAAACTTCAGATCGAAGTGCTTGCCTGTAAGTATAAATTTTAATTTTTTCTGTAAAAAGAAGAAAGAATGCATAATATACATATTTGTTGAGATTGTGAGGTCGGCCGTATATATATTGTAAGGGTTAGATGGGCAGGTTGGCTGTAAGATTCCAAGTTATCAAAAAAAAAAATAATAATAATAAATAAATAAATAAATAAAAATAATATATATATATATGTAGAATTAGCAGGAGTGGAAAGAGTTCGAGCTGCCAAAGACGCACCGACCTGAGGAGGAAGTTGCTGGTCTGGTCAAGCTCCAACAAGTGAGGTCGTCGCGACACCGAACTGGACCAGATATGAAGGCATGATGGAGTTGACACCACGTATGCAAAGGAAGAAACCACAACCTTCAAGAATTAAAGCAGACACCACCACCAGATGATCAACTTTTGAGTGGGAAGGCTCCAGCAGATCAAACTCAACAGGTCGGAAGAAGAAGTCGGTCTCGCATTTTGAGTCGGATGGCCAGACTGTCCTCAAGATAAGTGGAGGTCGGACTCGAGATCGGAGTTATCTTTGAGTCCAAGCTCAAGAGCAGGACTGAAAGGAACTCAAGAAATCCAGCAATTACAGTATTATTATAAGTCGAGGTCGGACCCGAGCTCGGAGTTAGATTTGTGTTCGAGGTCGGAGCATGCTTGAGCTCGGATTCGCGATTCAGATCGGAGGGAATGATGTTGTTGATGTTGGCCAGCTTGAAGACATGCAATTTTCAAACTTGAATTTAGCGGAGTACGATGGCCTGACTGAGCAGGTCGGCCAAGTCGACAACGTGGAATTCCTCAAATCCAAGATCAATTTGTTCATGGGTTGGAGTCTGTTGCTCCCAAGGGCGTATTGTTTCATTGGAATTGACAGAATCGAATCTGTGTGGCTCTGTTTCACCTCAGATTTCCAGGCTTGTATGGTGACGTCACTCCCTTGCGTTTTTATGGCTTGTCTTTATCAGGGAATGCCTTCTCTTGATGATCACCAGCTCCTATCGATCCATCAATCGAACTGGGTGGCCACTTCTTTGGGAGTCCGTGGTGTTTGTCTGTTGGGTCAAATGGGGCGTATCTCTCTGCAGGAGGAGGCTTGTTAATTGGTGGCTTGTATTGGGTAAGAGAGTGAGTAGTGAGTAACACCACTGCAAGAAACAACACCAGCAAGTATTTAGGAGGTAGTTTAATGCTCTCGGGAACTAAACAGAGAAAGGAAAAGGAGATGAGGAAGGTGAACGCGTGAATGGGCTAGAGCCTATAACAGCAGGACAAGTGTCCTCTCTATTGGCTTTTTTGTATGCCAATAATACATATACATTTATATCAATGCAAGAAGAATCGCACCTGCTGAAAAAGATATGCTAGTTGATGAAGATGGTGAGTTTAAGGCAGAAGTGAATTCGAGTAGCTATGGAAAGCGCCCAAGGAGATCTGATCGGCGTAAGCAACAGGTCTCTTATAAGGAAAATTTGAGTGACGATGAAGACTTCATGACCCATTCAAAGAAAACCAAGGGGACGGGATCATCCTGTGCCAATGACGAAAAGTGCAGAAATGGATTGAAGAACAATTTATTTAAAAAAGATAATCATTCTGGTGTAGCTTATGAGAAAGATCTGAATGAGGAGAACCAGAAGAAAGGTCCAGAGAGTTTTGCAAATGAATTAAAGGACAGCAAGGATGAAAAGAGAAAAGAAAAAGCAGAAGAAAATGGGTATTCGGGCTTAGTTCGGCACTGGTGGGCCTTCGTTTGTTGCCATCAGAGCTGACATGGATGCTTTTCCCATTCAGGTTCCTATCTCCTCTTCTCGTAGTTCTATGTAGGCATGTGTCTACATATGCATTCATCTCATGCCATGTCATGTGCATGATAATATAACATATCGACATGCATGTCAAAAAAAAAAACTCTTTTTTATAAATTAACCGATTCTTTTTACCATTAGTATTCGAAATAGGTAAGATAGAATTTAAATTTCAAGATTGCCTTTGGTTATTGGTAATTATTTTATAAATTGATTAAACGGCATGCTTCGCATGTAAATAGTAAGACTAAGTTCAAAATATACCTCTATGAGTTCAGATATCTTGATAACTGCCTATGTTCTATAGATTGAAAAATCCTGGAGAAAATTTACACATGCAAAAGTATTGTTCGCTGCATCTCTAAAATTGCATGAGTTAATACCTGCATACATCTGAAAAATGAAACCAAGTGACATGTGCGACATATTATTAATTGATGAATATTATTGAATTAACAACAAGCATTCTCGTTATATACGCTCTGTGCAAGCTCTTATTTTGCAGAAAAATTCAGAAAAATGAACAAGACCTCAGTTAGGCACAAAATCAGCTGAGATGACGAAGCGACAGTAAGGCCATAGAGCCTGAATTACAAAGAAGACTCCGGGATCCCCTAAGAACTCCCGGGTAACCAAACAAGACCGGGATCCCCTAAGAACTCCCGGGAAAATAAAGCAAAAACAGCCGGCGAGGCCCCGAGGTCATCCCGGAAATACAAAAATGGCCAGGATCCCGTAAGATCTCCTGGAGCACAAACAGCCGGCGGGGCCCCTGTAACAGCCCGGAAACCGAACTGCCACCGGCACTAGGATCCAGATCGACTTAAGGTCGCCGGGACCCGTAGTAAGCCTGCTATCCTGTCTGTATACCTGTGAAATCCCATACATGATCATACATTTGCTGTAAAAACATAAAAGTTTTCTTCATTCCAAGGCTTAACCTGTGCATGCACTCTCTCTGTTCTCTACTCATCCCTACTAGAGCTCCTCATGGCTCTAGGCGGATCACACTCATAATGTTAAGCCTGGTTTTGCTCATAAACATACAACAATATATGTAAACATACATAAACTGATCATGTGAAAAGAACAAGGGATTACAACTCTTATAGTCAAGCACCATTCTATACACTCTACATAAACCTTTTCTCTTTACATTTACATGTCCACACTAGCTATTACACCACTCTGTACTCTTCCTGTACTCTGCTGAGTTCTCTCTGACCTCTGAACCTGCACAACTGGAGTTAGGGGAGAGGGATGAGCTACGATAGCCCAGTGAGTAGAATAGTCAAATAACAGGTGATAAAACATGCTCTCATGGAATGCAACACATAATCACATCACCTCGGCCGGACGGATCAAAACTCCCTCCATCTCATCTGGGGTACCGGAGTACCATGTGCCTGGTCCCCGTAGGGCTGTTCCAGGTCTTTGTGCCTGGTCCTCGTAAGGCTGTTCCAGGTCTTTCCTCTGAGGGCTAATGAATCCTCACGAAGTCCGTGCCGTCTCACATAAGCAATGTACAAGGAGCAGTGCCAAGTACAAGGATAAATGCAATGCGTCATATTCGTGTACTCTAATGCACTCACCCTATTGCATAGTGATGATGCATGAAGCATGATAAAATATTCAGTTGTCATATTAAAACATTAAGTTAAATTCCACTCACCTTTAGTTATTTCTGAACGGACTCTGCAGGTTCTGACACTGGACTCACTGCTGACCTCCCTGATTCCTCTGGTCCGTACCTACACAGGTGGACTCAAATGAGGGACTCAACTCACTCAAGAACATCTCTAAGAAACTCCCCAAAACCCCTCTAAACAATCCTCAAACCATCACATAAAACATGCAAAAGAAAGCTGGACAGGGCACTTTCGGCGGCAGGTTCGGCGGCCGAAACCCCACTCCAGAGACGAAACTCATGCATGTTCGGCGGCACCTTCGGCGGCCGAAGGTCTCGTCCAGAGACGAAACTCACACACTTTCGGCTGCCGAACGCCCTCTTTCGGCGGCCGAAAGTCCCTTTCTAAACCGAAAGCCTAGCTTTCGGGGGCAACCTTTGGCAGCCGAACTGCCTCCACAAGGGGTTCGGCGGCCGAACCTTCCTTCGGCGGCCGAACCTGGTTTTGCCCGAAGGACAGAACCCTGCTCTGTTTCATGCAAACTTTGCCCAAAAACCTACAAACATGCATATCAACTACTCCCAACTAGCATAGACACATATATATGCACAAGGGGTCTAAAACTACCCTAAAACCCCAAACAAACATAGCACATAACACTTAAACATGTTGGACCACCACAAATCATCAAAAACCTCACCTAAACCTAAACATGCATACTACCCATACAAACTGCATAAAACCTTTCAAAATCATCAAAGAAGCTCAGGATCTTCACTTACCTCTTACACAACTTGAGGATGAAGGATCCTAACGTGGAGATATGAAGAAAAGCTCTTCCAAAGCTCCAAGCTTCAAACCTTGGTTCTTTTGCTCAAAACCTTCATAAGTCACCAAAACTCTTAAAACTCTTGAAAGATTTGATGAAAATCATGGAAAACATGAAAGTCAACGTAGGAGAGGCTGAAACTCACCTCTGGCTGCAAGTGGAGGAGAAATAACCTCCTTCCACCGACCCTTGGCCCTTTTATAGGTGGCTGGCCAGACCACCTTCGGCAGCCGAACGTGAAGCCGCAACCATGCAATGTTCGGCGGCCGAAAGTGACCTTCGGCGGCCGAACCTTTGCATTTCTCCCTTGTTGCTTTTCTTTCAAAACTCAAGTCTTTTAACACTTCAAAACATGAAAACAAGTGAAACTACCTTGGAAAACATATGTATTACCCTTCTCGAGGGTTCCGACACCCGAGATTCCACCGGACTACAGGAATTCCGATGCCGGACTCGAGCCGGGTATTACATTCTCCCCCCCTTAAGAACATTCGTCCCCGAATGTCCCCAACACAACATAAACACATAGAAAAGGGGAAAAACTAACCTTAAAACAGATATGGGTACTGTTGGAGCATGGACTCCCGAGTCTCCCAAGTGCATTCTTCTAGGTTGTGGTGGTTCCATAGAACTTTCACCATTGGTATCTCCTTGTTTCTCAGCTTTCTGATCTGGGTGTCAAGGATCCGCACTGGTTGCTCTACATAGGTGAGATCACTTAAGATTTCCACCTCAGGTTCACTAAGAACCTTCTCTGGATCTGACACAAACCTTCGCAACATAGAAACATGGAATACCGGGTGAATTCGTTCCATAGAAGCTGGTAAATCTAGCTTATACGACACAGGCCCGATCTTCTGCAAGATCTCAAAGGGACCAATGTACCGTGGGGCCAGTTTACCTTTCTTTCCAAACCGAACTACTCCCTTCATCGGAGACACCTTGAGCAATACCATATCCCCCTCCTGGAACTCTATCTGCTTCCTACGGATGTCTGCATAGCTTTTCTGTCTGCTTACAGCTGTTCTGATCCTCTCTCTGATGATAGGCACTAACTTGCTGGTTATCTCAACTAACTCTGGCCCTGCAAGAGTTTTCTCTCCTACCTCTTCCCAGCAAACCGGTGTTCGGCACTTCCTCCCATACAGAGCTTCATAAGGGGCCATCCCTATGTTAGCATGATGGCTGTTGTTGTAGGCAAACTCCACCAGAGGTAGATGCTGCCTCCAAGAACCGCCAAAGTCTAACACACACATTCTCAGCATATCTTCAATGGTCTGGATGGTTCTCTCTGACTGACCGTCTGTCTGTGGATGGAAACCAGTGCTGAAATCCAACCTTGTGCCCATTTCCACTTGCAGACTCCGCCAAAACCTGGAGGTGAACTGAGGTCCTCGATCTGATACGATCGACACTGGAACTCCATGCAACCTTACTATCTCATCTACATACACCTGCGCCAACTTGTCCACAGAGTAGTTACTCCTGACTGGAATGAAGTGAGCAGATTTAGTGAGTCTATCCACAATCACCCATATGGAGTCTAGTCTGTTAGACGTCGCAGGTAACCCCACTACAAAATCTATCGCTATGTTCTCCCATTTCCATTCTGGGATCGGCAGTGGGTTAAGCATTCCAGCCGGCTTCTGGTGCTCTAGCTTCACCCTTTGACATGTCTCACAGGCTGACACGAACTGTGCCACTTCTCTCTTCATTGCTGGCCACCAATACACCCTTCTCAGATCTTGATACATCTTGGTGGCTCCCGGGTGAATGCTATACCGCGTATTATGAGCTTCTCTCATAATGTCTGCCTTCAAACTGCTATCATCTGGTACACATAACCTCTTACCATGTCGAAGAATCCCCTCATTATCAAATCTGAACTCTGCACTGTTGCCCGACTGAACAGTCCTGGCAATCTTCACTAACTCGGGGTCTTCGTGCTGTTTCAGAGCCACTTGCTCTAGAAACACTGGTGTCACTCTCATTTGTGCGAGCAAAGCACTTGTACCAGATAACTGCAACTGTAACCCTTCTTCCACGAGCTTGTAGAAATCCTTCACCACCGGTGTTCTCTCTACTGCAATGTGGGATAAACTGCCAAGTGACTTTCGGCTTAAGGCATCAGCTACAACATTAGCCTTGCCCGGATGATACTGGATCTTACAATCGTAATCACTGAGCAATTCTACCCACCGTCTCTGCCTCAAGTTTAACTCTCTCTGACTTAAGATGTGCTGCAGGCTCTTATGATCCGTATAGATCTCACATTTTACCCCATAGAGGTAATGCCTCCACATCTTAAGTGCAAAGATAACAGCTGCCATCTCAAGATCGTGTGTCGGGTAATTCCGCTCGTGCTTCTTCAGCTGTCTAGAAGCATAAGCTATCACTCTGTCATTCTGCATCAACACATAACCTAATCCTACTCGGGACGCATCACAGAACACTGTGAAATCTTCATCACTGATCGGTAGAGCTAACACCGGTGCTGAAGTTAACCGTCTCTTCAACTCTGCAAAACTCTCCTCACATTCCTCTGACAACACAAACTTCTGATTCTTTCTGGTCAGTCTGGTCATAGGAGCAGCTATCTTCGAGAAGTCCTGAACAAACCTCCGATAGTAGCCTGCCAAACCCAAAAAACTCTTGATCTCTGTCACTGTAGTGGGTGTAGGCCAATTGGCTACTGCCTCTACCTTTTTGGGATCTACTGCTATACCTTCCTCTGATACAACATGTCCCAAAAAGGCAATGCTCCTTAGCCAGAACTCGCACTTGGAGAACTTGGCATATAAGCCATGCTCTCTCAAAGTTTGAAGCACTATTCGCAGATGCTGGGCATGGTCCTCTGCATTTCTGGAGTACACCAAGATATCATCAATAAAGACGATCACAAAACGATCCAAGTACTCCCTGAAAACCCTGTTCATGAGATCCATGAATGCTGCAGGGGCGTTAGTCAACCCGAACGGCATCACAAGGAACTCATAATGCCCATATCTGGTTCTGAAAGCAGTCTTGGATACATCTCCTTCCCTGATCTTCAACTGGTGGTATCCGGATCTCAGATCTATTTTAGAAAAACAACCTGCTCCTGCCAGCTGGTCGAATAGATCATCGATCCTGGGTAAAGGATACTTGTTTTTTATAGTGACTTTGTTCAACTGTCTGTAGTCGACACAAAGTCTCAGAGGTCCATCCTTCTTTCTGACAAATAATACTGGAGCACCCCAGGGTGAGGTACTCAGGCGGATGAAACCCTTAGCTACTAAATCCTATAACTGCTCTTTTAACTCTCGCAACTCTGCTGGTGCCATCCTGTAGGGGGGAATAGAGATCGGTCTGGCATTGGGCATCAACTCAATCTCGAACTCTATTTCCCTATCCGGTGGCAGTCCTGGAAGCTCTTCAGGAAACAAATCGGGGAAGTCTCTAACAACTGGTACTAAGGATAGTTCCCTAACCTGACTGTCTAGCTCTCTCACATAAGCTAGGAACCCCTGACACCCCTTCCTTAACATCCTACGAGCCTGGAGGGCTGATATCAAACCCCTAGGTGTCCCTGTAACAGCCCGAAAACCGAACTGCCACCGGCACTAGGATCCAGATCGACTTAAGGTCGCCGGGACCCGTAGTAAGCCTGCTATCCTGTCTGTATACCTGTGAAATCCCATACATGATCATACATTTGCTGTAAAAACATAAAACGTTTCTTCATTCCAAGGCTTAACCTGTGCATGCACTCTCTCTGTGCTCTACTAATCCCTACTAGAGCTCCTCAAGGCTCTAGGCGGATCACACTCATAATGTTAAGCCTGGTTTTGCTCATAAACATACAACAATATACATAAACTGATCATGTAAAAAGAACAAGGGATTACAACTCTTATAGTCAAGCACCATTCTATACACTATACATAAACCTTATCTCTTTACATTTACATGTCCACACTAGCTATTACACCACTCTGTACTCTTCCTGTACCCTGCTGAGTTCTCTCTGATCTCTGAACCTGCACCACTGAAGTTAGGGGAGAGGGATGAGCTACGATAGCCCAGTGAGTAGAATAAGCAAATATAGGTGATAAAACATGCTCTCATGGAATGCAACACATAATCACATAACCTCGGCCGGACGGATCAAAACTCCCTCTATCTCATCTGGGGTACCTAAGTACCATGTGCCTGGTCCCCGTAGGGCTGTTCCAGGTCTTTATGCCTGGTCCTCGTAAGGCTGTTCCAGGTCTTTCCTCTGAGGGCTAATGAATCCTCACGAAGTCCGTGCCGTCTCACATAAGCAATGTACAAGGAGCAGTGCCAAGTACAAGGATAAATGCAATGCATCATCTTTGTGTACACTAATGCACTCACCCTAGAGCATATTCATGATGCATGAAGCATGATAAAATATTCAGTTGTCAGATTAAAACATTAAGTTAAATTCCACTCACCTGGTTATCTCTGAACTGACTCTGCAGGTTCTGACACTGGACTCACTGCTGACCTCCCTGATTCCTCTGGTCCGTACCTACACAGGTGGACTCAAATGAGGGACTAAACTCACTCAAGAACATCTCGACGAAACTCCCCAAAACCCCTCTAAACAAACCTCAAACCATCACACAAAACATGCAAAGGAAAGCTGGACAGGGCACTTTCGGCGGCAGATTCGGCGGCCGAAACCCCACTCCAGAGACGAAACTCATGCATGTTCGGCGGCACCTTCGGCGGCCGAAGGTCTCGTCCAGAGACGAAACTCACACACTTTCGGCGGCCGAACGCCCTCTTTCGGTGGCCGAAAGTCCCTTTCTAAATTGAAAGCCTAGCTTTCGGGGGCAACCTTTGGCAGCCGAACTGCCTCCACAAAGGGTTCGGCGGCCGAACCTTCCTTCGGCGGCCGAACCTTCCTTCGGCGGCCGAACCTGGTTTTGCCCGAAGGACAGAACCCTGCTCTGTTTCATGCAAACTTTGCCCAAAAACCTACAAACATGCATAGCAACTACTCCCAACTAGCATATACACATATATATGCACAAAGGGGTCTAAAACTATCCTAAAACCCCAAACAAACATAGCACATAACACTTAAACATGCTGGAACACCACAAATCACCAAAAACCTCACCTAAACCTAAACATGCAAACTACCCATACAAACTTCATAAAACCTTTCAAAATCATCAAAGAAGCTCAGGATCTTCACTTACCTCTTACACAACTTGAGGATGAAGGATCCTAACGTGGAGATATGAAGAAAAGCTCTTCCAAAGCTCCAAGCTTCAAAACTTGCTTCTTTTGCTCAAAACCTTCATAAGTCACCAAAACTCTTAAAACTCTTGAAAGATTTGATGAAAATCATGGAAAACATGAAAGTCAACGTGGGGAGAGGCTGAAACTCACCTCTGGCTGCAAGTGGAGGAGAAATAACCTCCTTCCACCGACCCTTGGCCCTTTTATAGGTGGCTGGCCAGACCACCTTCGGCAGCCGAACGTGAAGTCGCAACCATGCAATGTTCGGCGGCCGAAAGTGACCTTCGGCGGCCGAACCTTTGCATTTCTCCCTTGTTGCTTTTCTTTCAAAACTCAAGTCTTTTAACCCTTCAAAACATGAAAACCAGTGAAAATACCTTGAAAAACATATGCATTACCCTTCTCGAGGGTTCCGACACCCGAAATTCCACCGGACTACAGGAATTCCGATGCCGGACTCGAGCCGGGTATTACATTCTCCTCCTCTTAAGAACATTCGTCCCCGAATGTCCCTAACACAACATAACCACATAGAAAAGGGGAAAAACTAACCTTAAAACAGATATGGGTATTGCTGGAGCATGGACTCCCGAGTCTCCCACGTGCACTCTTCTAGGTTATGGTGGTTCCACAGAACTTTCACCATTGGTATCTCCTTGTTTCTCAGCTTTCTGATCTGGGTGTCAAGGATCCGCACTGGCTGCTCTACATAGGTGAGATCACTTAAGATTTCCACCTCAGGTTCACTCAGAACCTTCTCTGGATCTGACACAAACTTTCTCAACATAGAAACATGGAATACCGGGTGAATGCGTTCCATAGAAGCCGGTAAATCTAGCTTATACGATACAGGCCCGATCTTCTGCAAGATCTCAAAGGGACCAATGTACCGTGGGGCCAGTTTACCTTTCTTTCCAAACCGAACCACTCCCTTCATCGGAGACACCTTAAGCAATACCATATCCCCCTCCTGGAACTCTATCTGCTTATCTCAACTAACTCTGGCCCTGCAAGAGTTTTCTCTCCTACCTCTTCCCAGCAAACAGGTGTTCGGCACTTCCTCCCATACAAAGCTTCATAAGGAGCCATCCCTATGCTAGCATGATGGCTGTTGTTGTAGGCAAACTCCACCAGAGGTAGATGCTGCCTCCAAGAACCGCCAAAGTCTAACACACACATTCTCAACATATCTTCAATGGTCTGGATGGTTCTCTCAGACTGACCGTCTGTCTGTGGATGGAAAGCAGTGCTGAAATCCAACCTTGTGCCCATTTCATTTTGCAGACTCCGCCAAAACCTGGAGGTGAACTGAGGTCCTCGATCTGATACTATCGACACTGGAACTCCATGCAACCTTACTATCTCGTCTACATACACCTGCGCCAACTTGTCCACAGAGTAGTTACTCCTAACTGGAATGAAGTGAGCAGATTTCGTGAGTCTATCCACAATCACCCATATGGAGTCTAGTCTGTTAGACGTCGCCGGTAACCCCACTACAAAATCCATAGCTATGTTCTCCCATTTCCATTCTGGAATCGGCAGTGGGTTAAGCATTCCAGCCGGCTTCTGGTGCTCTAGCTTCACCCTTTGACATGTCTCGCAGGCTGACACGAACTGTGCCACTTCTCTCTTCATTGCTGGCCACCAATACACCTTTCTCAGATCTTGATACATCTTGGTGGCTCCCGGGTGAATGCTATACCTCGCATTATGAGCTTCCCTCATAATGTCTGCCTTCAAACTGCTATCATCTGGTACACATAACCTCTTACCGTGCCGAAGAATCCCCTCACTATCAAATCTGAACTCTGCACTGTTGCCCGACTGAACAGTCCTGGCAATCTTCACTAACTCGGGGTCTTCGTGCTGTTTCAGAGCCACTTGCTCTAGAAACACTGGTGTCACTCTCATCTGTGCAAGCAAAACACCTGTACCAGATAACTGCAACTGTAACCCTTCTTCCACAAGCTTGTAGAAATCCTTCACCACCGGTCTTCTCTCTACTGCAATGTGGGATAAACTGCCAAGTGACTTTCGACTTAAGGCATCAGCTACAACATTAGCCTTGCCCGGATGATACTGGATCTTGCAATCGTAATCACTGAGCAATTCTACCCACCGTCTCTGCCTCAAGTTTAACTCTCTCTGACTTAAGATGTGCTGCAGGCTCTTATGATCCGTATAGATCTCACATTTTACCCCATAGAGGTAATGCCTCCACATCTTAAGTGCAAAGATAACAGCTGCCATCTCCAGATCGTGTGTCGGATAGTTCAGCTCGTGCTTCTTCAGCTGTCTAGAAGCATAAGCTATCACTTTGTCCTTCTGCATCAACACACAACCTAATCCCACTCGGGATGCATCACAGAACACTGTGAACTCTTCATCACTGCTTGGCAGGGCTAACACCGGTGCTGAAGTTAACCGTCTCTTCAACTCTGCAAAACTCTCCTCATATTCCTCTGACCACACAAACTTCTGATTCTTTCTGGTCAGTCTGGTCATAGGAGCAGCTATCTTTGAAAAGTCCTGAACAAACCGCCGATAGTAGCCTGCCAAACCCAGAAAACTCTTGATCTCGGTCACTGTAGTGGGTGTAGGCCAGTTGGCTACTGCCTCTACCTTTTTGGGATCTACTGCTATACCTTCCTCTGATACAACATGGCCCAAAAAGGAAATGCTCCTTAGCCAGAACTCGCACTTGGAGAACTTGGCATACAAGCCATGCTCTCTCAAAGTTTGCAGCACTATCCGCAGATGCTGGGCATGGTCCTCTGCATTCCTGGAGTACACCAAGATATCATCAATAAAGACGATCACAAAACGATCCAAGTACTCCCTGAAAACCCTGTTCATGAGATCCATGAATGCTGCAGGGGCGTTAGTCAACCCGAACGGCATCACAAGGAACTCATAATGCCCATATCTGGTTCGGAAAGCAGTCTTGGATACATCTCCTTCCCTGATCTTCAACTGGTGGTATCCGGATCTCAGATCTATTTTAGAAAAACAACCTGCTCCTGCCAGCTGGTCGAATAGATCATCGATCCTGGGTAAAGGATACTTGTTTTTGATAGTGACTTTGTTCAACTGTCTGTAGTCGACACAAAGTCTAAGAGGTCCATCCTTCTTTCTGACAAACAATACTGGAGCACCCCAGGGTGAGGTACTCGGGCGGATGAAACCCTTAGCTACCAAATCCTGTAACTGCTCTTTCAACTCTCGCAACTCTGCTGGTGCCATCCTGTAGGGAGGAATAGAGATCGGTCTGGCATTGGGCATCAACTCAATCTCGAACTCTATTTCCCTATCCGGTGGTAGTCCTGGAAGCTCTTCAGGAAACAAATCTGGGAAGTCTCTAACAACTGGTACTGAGGATGGTTCCCTAACCTGACTGTCTAGCTCTCTCACATAAGCTAGGAACCCCTGACACCCCTTCCTTAACATTCTACGAGCCTGGAGGGCTGATATCAAACCCCTAGGTGTCCCTCTCCTGTCTCCTCTGAAGACACACTCTGACCCATCCTGGTCTCTGACACTGACTACTTTGTCTCTACAGTTCAGGGTAGCATCATACGTAGATAACCAATCCATCCCTAGAATGACATCAAAATCTGTCAACTCTAGAACCACCAGGTCAGCTGGAAGGTATCTACTCTCTATGCACACTGGACTGAACCGACAGACTGACTCTGCCAAAGATGGATCACATTTGGGTCCACTGACCCATAGAGGACACTCTAACTCAGACACTATCAGACCCAACCTCTCTGCAGCTCTAGAAGAAATGAAAGAGTGAGAAGCACCGGGGTCCATTAAAGCATACACCTCTGAACACCCAATGATGAGATTACCTGACACCACCGTGTTCGACGTGTCTGCCTCCTGCTGAGTCAGGGTGAAAATCCGTGCTGGGGCTGACGGACCTACACCTCGGGAACCCATCCCTGATGAAGAGGCTGCCCCTCTTCCTCTTCCTCTGCCACTGCTTGGTGGTATGGCTGAAGCTACTGGCTGTACTACACTGCCCGTACTCATCTGCTGGGATGGTGCAACAAAAGTCGCCTGAGGACATTCCCGTGCATAATGTCCCTCCTGCCCACATCTATAGCAGGCTGTGGATCCCAACTGACAAGCTCCTCTATGCTGTTTGCCACACCTCTTGCACACTGGAAAATCTGCGCCAGAACTGGAGCCACTACTCATTCCCAGACCCGACTTAAGCCTGTTCCAGAACTTGCCTCTCTTTCCTCTGAATTTCTCCCATCTCTTCTTACTTGCACTTACTGTACCCTGTAAGGAGGAACCTGGTTTAACACCAGAAGACTGTGCCTTGACTACACCTTGACTTATAGCACTGGTCTCCATCTTTCTAGCAGCATCCACAATAGAGTGGAAACTTTCCTTCTCCGCATGAAGAATCAAAGAGAAATACCTGGGATGAAGCCTTGTGGCATATCTCTTTGCCTTCTTTTGATCTGTATCATATGCCTGACCGACATATGGCAACAATTCCAGGAACTTATCTGTATAGTCATCAACGCTCATCTCCTCCGTCTGTCGCAACTGCTCAAACTCCACAACTTTTAGTTCCCTGGAACTGTCAGGAAAAGCCCATCCAGCAAATTCGTTGGCGAACTCTTCCCATGTCATACTCTCAAGTCTCGGGTCCACATAGTTCTTGAACCATTCTCTAGCTTTCTTACACTTTAACGTGAACCCTGCCATCTCAATGGCTCTACCATCATCTGCTCCCAACTCACTTGTTATCATTCTAACTGCACTAAGATACTCAAAGGGATCATCTCCTGTATTGAATTTAGGAGCATCCAACTTTAAGTACTCGGTCATCTTCACCTTACTTCCCCCTGAAGAACTGGGTTGCTGTGCTTCCACAACAGGGGCTACTGGTTCAGGAGGTGGTGGTGGAGGAACTGGTTCCCTCACTTCAGGCTGTACTGGACTTGGTTGAACAGGTGGGGGTGGATACATGTGATATGGTGGATAAAAGGAAGGATAGGGCATATATGGCATGTAGGGTGGATATGGGGCAAAACTGGAGTAATCCGACGTGCCTCCCATCGGATACTCTGGGCCCTGTGGAAAGGGTGGATAGCCAAACCCCGAGGCCTGAACGCCTCCCTGGGACTCCCCCATACCTTCTTCTGACCTTCCTACACCCATGCTTGCATCTCTACTCTGATCCTCTTCCCTCACACCTCTTTCTTCTACTGACCTTCCCCCTCTGCTTACTCCTCTCCTGCTCTCGTCAGAAGACCTTCTCGGGTCTCGTGACGTTCCTTCCCTGCTTGACCTATGAGATCTTGCCCTTGGCAAGGCAGGTGGACGAGCAGCTGTACCCTCACTTACAGGTGGGACTCCAGTCAATCTCGCGGATCGACGAGTTCCTCGCATCTTCACTCTCTGGAAAACAACAAATCACATAACACATCAGCAACACATCAAAAACATGCACATGCATAACTCAGGGCATTGCACATCAGCATAACATCCTATCCTCGTGGACATGTTTTTCCTATGGTGCTTGACCTGCTAAACCTCTCTATGAGCCCAACTCTCTCTATAGGTCCGACCATATGAACTTAGGGCTCTGATACCAATCTGTAACAGCCCGGAAACCGAACTGCCACCGGCACTAGGATCCAGATCGACTTAAGGTCGCCGGGACCCGTAGTAAGCCTGCTATCCTGTCTGTATACCTGTGAAATCCCATACATGATCATACATTTGCTGTAAAAACATAAAACGTTTCTTCATTCCAAGGCTTAACCTGTGCATGCACTCTCTCTGTGCTCTACTAATCCCTACTAGAGCTCCTCAAGGCTCTAGGCGGATCACACTCATAATGTTAAGCCTGGTTTTGCTCATAAACATACAACAATATACATAAACTGATCATGTAAAAAGAACAAGGGATTACAACTCTTATAGTCAAGCACCATTCTATACACTATACATAAACCTTATCTCTTTACATTTAGATGTCCACACTAGCTATTACACCACTCTGTACTCTTCCTGTACCCTGCTGAGTTCTCTCTGATCTCTGAACCTGCACCACTGAAGTTAGGGGAGAGGGATGAGCTACGATAGCCCAGTGAGTAGAATAAGCAAATATAGGTGATAAAACATGCTCTCATGGAATGCAACACATAATCACATAACCTCGGCCGGACGGATCAAAACTCCCTCTATCTCATCTGGGGTACCTAAGTACCATGTGCCTGGTCCCCGTAGGGCTGTTCCAGGTCTTTATGCCTGGTCCTCGTAAGGCTGTTCCAGGTCTTTCCTCTGAGGGCTAATGAATCCTCACGAAGTCCGTGCCGTCTCACATAAGCAATGTACAAGGAGCAGTGCCAAGTACAAGGATAAATGCAATGCATCATCTTTGTGTACACTAATGCACTCACCCTAGAGCATATTCATGATGCATGAAGCATGATAAAATATTCAGTTGTCAGATTAAAACATTAAGTTAAATTCCACTCACCTGGTTATCTCTGAACTGACTCTGCAGGTTCTGACACTGGACTCACTGCTGACCTCCCTGATTCCTCTGGTCCGTACCTACACAGGTGGACTCAAATGAGGGACTAAACTCACTCAAGAACATCTCGACGAAACTCCCCAAAACCCCTCTAAACAAACCTCAAACCATCACACAAAACATGCAAAGGAAAGCTGGACAGGGCACTTTCGGCGGCAGATTCGGCGGCCGAAACCCCACTCCAGAGACGAAACTCATGCATGTTCGGCGGCACCTTCGGCGGCCGAAGGTCTCGTCCAGAGACGAAACTCACACACTTTCGGCGGCCGAACGCCCTCTTTCGGTGGCCGAAAGTCCCTTTCTAAATTGAAAGCCTAGCTTTCGGGGGCAACCTTTGGCAGCCGAACTGCCTCCACAAAGGGTTCGGCGGCCGAACCTTCCTTCGGCGGCCGAACCTTCCTTCGGTGGCCGAACCTGGTTTTGCCCGAAGGACAGAACCCTGCTCTGTTTCATGCAAACTTTGCCCAAAAACCTACAAACATGCATAGCAACTACTTCCAACTAGCATATACACATATATATGCACAAAGGGGTCTAAAACTATCCTAAAACCCCAAACAAACATAGCACATAACACTTAAACATGCTGGAACACCACAAATCACCAAAAACCTCACCTAAACCTAAACATGCAAACTACCCATACAAACTTCATAAAACCTTTCAAAATCATCAAAGAAGCTCAGGATCTTCACTTACCTCTTACACAACTTGAGGATGAAGGATCCTAACGTGGAGATATGAAGAAAAGCTCTTCCAAAGCTCCAAGCTTCAAAACTTGCTTCTTTTGCTCAAAACCTTCATAAGTCACCAAAACTCTTAAAACTCTTGAAAGATTTGATGAAAATCATGGAAAACATGAAAGTCAACGTGGGGAGAGGCTGAAACTCACCTCTGGCTGCAAGTGGAGGAGAAATAACCTCCTTCCACCGACCCTTGGCCCTTTTATAGGTGGCTGGCCAGACCACCTTCGGCAGCCGAACGTGAAGCCGCAACCATGCAATGTTCGGCGGCCGAAAGTGACCTTCGGCGGCCGAACCTTTGCATTTCTCCCTTGTTGCTTTTCTTTCAAAACTCAAGTCTTTTAACCCTTCAAAACATGAAAACCAGTGAAAATACCTTGAAAAATATATGCATTACCCTTCTCGAGGGTTCCGACACCCGAAATTCCACCGGACTACAGGAATTCCGATGCCGGACTTGAGCCGGGTATTACAGTCCCTCTCCTGTCTCCTCTGAAGACACACTCTGACCCATCCTGGTCTCTAACACTGACTACCTTGTCTCTACAATTCAGGGTAGCATCATACGTAGATAACCAATCCATCCCTAGAATGACATCAAAATCTGTCAACTCTAGAACCACCAGGTCAGCTGGAAGGTATCTACCCTCTATGCACACTGGACTGAACCGACAGACTGACTCTGCCAAAGATGGATCACATTTGGGTCCACTGACCCATAGAGGACACTCTAACTCAGACACCATCAGACCCAACCTCTCTGCAGCTCTAGAAGAAATGAAAGAGTGAGAAGCACCGGGGTCCATTAAAGCATACACCTCTGAACACCCAAAGATGAGATTACCTGACACCACCGTGTTCGACGTGTCTGCCTCCTGTTGAGTCAGGGTGAAAATCCGTGCTGGGGCTGACGGACCTGCACCTCGGGAACCCATCCCTGATGAAGAGGCTGCCCCTCTTCCTCTTCCTCTGCCACTACTTGGTGGAATGGCTGAAGCTACTGGCTGTACTACACTGCCCGTACTCATCTGCTGGGATGGTGCAACTAAAGTCGCCTGAGGACATTCCCGTGCATAATGTCCCTCCTGCCCACATCTATAGCAGGCTGTGGATCCCAACTGACAAGCTCCTCTATGCTGTTTGCCACACCTCTTGCACACTGGAAAATCTGCGCCAGAACTGGAGCCACTACTCATTCCCAGACCCGACTTAAGCCTGTTCCAGAACTTGCCTCTCTTTCCTCTGAATTTCTCCCATCTCTTCTTACTTGCACTTGCTGTACTCTGTGAGGAGGAACCTGGTTTAACACCAGAAGACTGTGCCTTGACTACACCTTGACTTATGGCACTGACCTCCATCTTTCTAGCAGCATCCACAATAGAGTGGAAACTTTCCTTCTCCGCATGAAGAATCAAAGAGAAATACCTGGGATGAAGCCTTGTGGCATATCTCTTTGCCTTCTTCTGATCTGTATCATATGCCTGACTGACATATGGCAACAATTCCATGAACTTATCTGTATATTCCTCAACACTCATCTCCTCCGTCTGTCTCAACTGCTCAAACTCCACAACCTTTAGTTCCCTGGAACTGTCAGGAAAAGCCCATCCAGCAAATTCGTTGGCGAACTCTTCCCATGTCATACTCTCAAGTCTCGGGTCCACATAGTTCTTGAACCATTCTCTAGCTTTCTTGCACTTTAAAGTGAACCCTGCCATCTCAATGGCTCTACCGTCATCAGCTCCCAACTCACTTGTTATCATTCTGACTGCACTGAGATACTCAAAGGGATCATCTCCTGTATTGAATTTAGGAGCATCCAACTTTAAGTACTCGGTCATCTTCACCTTACTTCCCCCTGAAGCACTGGGTTGCTGTGCTTCCACAACAGGGGCTACTGGTTCAGGAGGTGGTGGTGGAGGAACTGGTTCCCTCACTTCCGGCTGTACTGAACTTGAATGAACAGGTGGGGGTGGATACATGTGATATGGTGGATAAAAGGAAGGATAGGGCATATATGGCATGTAGGGTGGATATGGGACAAAACTGGAGTAATCCGACGTGCCTCCCATCGGATACTCTGGGCCCTATGGAAAGGGTGGATAGCCAAACCCCGAGGCCTGAACGCCTCCCTGGGACTCCCCCATACCTTCTTCTGACCTTCCTACACCCATGCTTACATCTCTACTCTGATCCTCTTCCATCACACCTCTTTCTTCTACTGACCTTCCCCCTCTGCTTACTCCTCTCCTGCTCTCGTCAGAAGACCTTCTAGGGTCTCGTGACGTTCCTTCCCTACTTGACCTGTGCGATCTTGCCCTTGGCAAGGCAGGTGGACGAGCAGCTGTACCCTCACTTACAGGTGGGACTCCAGTCAATCTCGCGGATCGACGAGTTCCTCGCATCTTCACTCTCTGGAAAACAACAAATCACATAACACATCAGCAACACATCAAAAACATGCACATGCATAACTCAGGGCATGGCCTATCAGCATAACATCCTATCCTCGTGGACATGTTTTTCCTATGGTGCTTGACCTGATAAACCTCTCTATGAGCCCAACTCTCTCTTTATAGGTCCGACCATGTGAACCTAGGGCTCTGATACCAATCTGTAACAGCCCGGAAACCGAACTGCCACCGGCACTAGGATCCAGATCGACTTAAGGTCGCCGGGACCCGTAGTAAGCCTGCTATCCTGTCTGTATACCTGTGAAATCCCATACATGATCATACATTTGCTGTAAAAACATAAAAGTTTTCTTCATTCCAAGGCTTAACCTGTGCATGCACTCTCTCTGTTCTCTACTCATCCCTACTAGAGCTCCTCATGGCTCTAGGCGGATCACACTCATAATGTTAAGCCTGGTTTTGCTCATAAACATACAACAATATATGTAAACATACATAAACTGATCATGTGAAAAGAACAAGGGATTACAACTCTTATAGTCAAGCACCATTCTATACACTCTACATAAACCTTTTCTCTTTACATTTACATGTCCACACTAGCTATTACACCACTCTGTACTCTTCCTGTACTCTGCTGAGTTCTCTCTGACCTCTGAACCTGCACAACTGGAGTTAGGGGAGAGGGATGAGCTACGATAGCCCAGTGAGTAGAATAGTCAAATAACAGGTGATAAAACATGCTCTCATGGAATGCAACACATAATCACATCACCTCGGCCGGACGGATCAAAACTCCCTCCATCTCATCTAGGGTACCGGAGTACCATGTGCCTGGTCCCCGTAGGGCTGTTCCAGGTCTTTGTGCCTGGTCCTCGTAAGGCTGTTCCAGGTCTTTCCTCTGAGGGCTAATGAATCCTCACGAAGTCCGTGCCGTCTCACATAAGCAATGTACAAGGAGCAGTGCCAAGTACAAGGATAAATGCAATGCGTCATATTCGTGTACTCTAATGCACTCACCCTATTGCATAGTCATGATGCATGAAGCATGATAAAATATTCAGTTGTCATATTAAAACATTAAGTTAAATTCCACTCACCTTTAGTTATTTCTGAACGGACTCTGCAGGTTCTGACACTGGACTCACTGCTGACCTCCCTGATTCCTCTGGTCCGTACCTACACAGGTGGACTCAAATGAGGGACTCAACTCACTCAAGAACATCTCTAAGAAACTCCCCAAAACCCCTCTAAACAATCCTCAAACCATCACATAAAACATGCAAAAGAAAGCTGGACAGGGCACTTTCGGCGGCAGGTTCGGCGGCCGAAACCCCACTCCAGAGACGAAACTCATGCATGTTCGGCGGCACCTTCGGCGGCCGAAGGTCTCGTCCAGAGACGAAACTCACACACTTTCGGCGGCCGAACGCCCTCTTTCGGCGGCCGAAAGTCCCTTTCTAAACCGAAAGCCTAGCTTTCGGGGGCAACCTTTGGCAGCCGAACTGCCTCCACAAGGGGTTCGGCGGCCGAACCTTCCTTCGGCGGCCGAACCTGGTTTTGCCCGAAGGACAGAACCCTGCTCTGTTTCATGCAAACTTTGCCCAAAAACCTACAAACATGCATATCAACTACTCCCAACTAGCATAGACACATATATATGCACAAGGGGTCTAAAACTACCCTAAAACCCCAAACAAACATAGCACGTAACACTTAAACATGTTGGACCACCACAAATCATCAAAAACCTCACCTAAACCTAAACATGCATACTACCCATACAAACTGCATAAAACCTTTCAAATTCATCAAAGAAGCTCAGGATCTTCACTTACCTCTTACACAACTTGAGGATGAAGGATCCTAACGTGGAGATATGAAGAAAAGCTCTTCCAAAGCTCCAAGCTTCAAACCTTGGTTCTTTTGCTCAAAACCTTCATAAGTCACCAAAACTCTTAAAACTCTTGAAAGATTTGATGAAAATCATGGAAAACATGAAAGTCAACGTAGGAGAGGCTGAAACTCACCTCTGGCTGCAAGTGGAGGAGAAATAACCTCCTTCCACCGACCCTTGGCCCTTTTATAGGTGGCTGGCCAGACCACCTTCGGCAGCCGAACGTGAAGCCGCAACCATGCAATGTTCGGTGGCCGAAAGTGACCTTCGGCGGCCGAACCTTTGCATTTCTCCCTTGTTGCTTTTCTTTCAAAACTCAAGTCTTTTAACACTTCAAAACATGAAAACAAGTGAAACTACCTTGGAAAACATATGTATTACCCTTCTCGAGGGTTCCGACACCCGAGATTCCACCGGACTACAGGAATTCCGATGCCGGACTCGAGCCGGGTATTACAGCCCCGAGGTCACCCCGGTACAAAAATGGCCAGGATCCCGTAAGATCTCCTGAAGCAAAAACAGCCGGCGGGGCCCCGAGGTCACCCCGGTACAAAAATGGCCAGGATCCCGTAAGATCTCCTGGAGCATCAACAGCCGGCGGGGCCCCGAGGTCACCCCGGTACAAAAATGGCCAGGATCCCGTAAGATCTCCTGAAGCAAAAACAGCCGGCGAGGCCCCGAGGTCATCCCGGAAATACAAAGAAGACTCCGGGATCCCCTAAGAACTCCCGGGTAACCAAAGAAGACTCCGGGATCCCCTAAGAACTCCCGGGTAACCAAAGAAGACTCCGGGATCCCCTAAGAACTCCCGGGAAAACAAAGAAGACCGGGATCCCGTAGAACTCCCGGGAAAACAAAATAAAAACGGCCGGTGAGGATCTTAAAAGACCTCCCGGAGCATGAAGACCAGGGTCCCCAAGATCTCCTGGCAAAAGAAGACCTCACTGAGGTCCTAGAAAAGGAAGACCTCAATAAGGTCTTGACAAAAGAAGACCTCACTGAGGTCCTAGCAAAAGAAGACCTCAATAAGGTTTTGACAAAAGAAGACCTCAATAAGGTCTTGACAAAAGAAGACCTCACTGAGGTCCTAGCAAAGGAAGATCTCAATAAGGTCTTGACAAGGAAGACCTCAATAAGGTCTTGACAAGAGAAGACCTCAATAAGGTCTTGACAAAAGAAGACCTCACTGAGGTCCTAGCAAAGGAAGACCTCAATAAGGTCTTGACAAGGAAGACCTCAATAAGGTCTTGACAAGAGAAGACCTCAATAAGGTCTTGACAAGAGAAGACCTCAATAAGGTCTTGACAAGGAAGACCTCAATAAGGTCTTGACAAGGAAGACCTCAATAAGGTCTTGACAAAAGAAGACCTCAATAAGGTCTTGACAAAAGAAGACCTCAATAAGGTCTTGACAAAAGAAGACCTCACTGAGGTCCTAGCAAAGGAAGACCTCAATAAGGTCTTGACAAGGAAGACCTCAATAAGGTCTTGACAAGAGAAGACCTCAATAAGGTCTTGACAAGGAAGACCTCAATAAGGTCTTGACAAGGAAGACCTCAATAAGGTCTTGACAAGAGAAGACCTCAATGAGGTCTTGACAAGGAAGACCTCAATAAGGTCTTGACAAAAGAAGACCTCAATAAGGTCTTGACAAAAGAAGACCTCAATAAGGTCTTGACAAGAGAAGACCTCAATGAGAAGACCTCAATAAGGTCTTGACAAAAGAAGACCTCATTGAGGTCCTAGCAAAGGAAGACCTCAATAAGGTCTTGACAGGGAAGACCTCAATAAGGTCTTGACAAGAGAAGACCTCAATGAGGTCTTGACAAGGAAGACCTCAATAAGGTCTTGACAAGAGAAGACCTCAATAAGGTCTTGACAAGGAAGACCTCAATAAGGTCTTGACAAGGAAGACCTCAATAAGGTCTTGACAAGGAAGACCTCAATAAGGTCTTGACAAGAGAAGACCTCAATGAGGTCTTGACAAGGAAGACCTCAATAAGGTCTTGACAAAAGAAGACCTCAATAAGGTCTTGACAAAAGAAGACCTCACTGAGGTCCTAGCAAAGGAAGACCTCAATAAGGTCTTGACAAGGAAGACCTCAACAAGGTCTTGACAAGAGAAGACCTCAATGAGGTCTTGACAAGGAAGACCTCAATAAGGTCTTGACAAGAGAAGACCTCAATAAGGTCTTGACAAGGAAGACCTCAATAAGGTCTTGACAAGGAAGACCTCAATAAGGTCTTGACAAGGAAGACCTCAATAAGGTCTTGACAAGAGAAGACCTCAATGAGGTCTTGACAAGGAAGACCTCAATGAGGTCTTGACAAGGAAGACCTCAATGAGGTCTTGACAAGGAAGACCTCAATGAGGTCTTGACAAAAGAAGACCTCAATGAGGCAGAAGACCTCAATGAGGCAGAAGACCTCACTGAGGCAGAAGACCTCCAAGAGGCAGAAGACCTCAAAGAGGTAGAAGACCTCAAAGAGGCAGAAAACCTCACTGAGGCAGAAGACCTCAATGAGGCAGAAGACCTCACTGAGGTAGAAGACCGGCAAAGATCTCAAAGATCTCCCGGAGCAAAAATAGCCAGAATCCCCAAGATCATCCGGTGCAACAAGCAAAAACAACTCATAAAGAACATAGTTCTGATCTCACATAAAAGATTGGGGCACGGGACCATAAATGAAAAAGCTAAACTCCGACCTCCCAAAGAAGCTCAAGTCATCAGATAGAGAGACTTTAATCTCACACAACAGCCAAAAGTACCAAAGCATCATGCCGATCTCAAGAAAACGAGCGCAGTACTGGTAAACCCGATAAGACAGACTGAATTAAGGCAAGGCGATTCCTAAGCAAACTGCATACCAAAATACAAAGCCAAACAGAGAATCAGGGGCAATCATGAGAGGCAACGACCTCGAGAATTGACCGCTCACACTAAACCAACTCAGCTGACCTAGAGAAAGGTCCAAGCAACAAAGAGCCCGCAAAACGCTCGAAAGAAGACAGCCCATAAATACTCAGGGGCAAAAAACATACACAAGAGTCCAATGCTAAGGCAAAAATAATAAAAAGGCAAGAAAGGGATACTTTCGACAGGAGCAGTTCTCAGACCACACGGTCATGAATAGAGTTTAAAGATTTATCCCCTCACCAATCATGGAATAACTGCTGAGGAGATAAAGGGGCAATTGATGATCGCTGGATTTCTTCACCCCGGTATAAAGGCCAGGCCCATGAAAACAGCCCATGATCCGAAGGCTTCAATATTCCCCTCGAGAGCCAGGTCCAGCCCGCTCAGTCACAGGGCCGGACTCCGCCTAGACTCCTCAATCAAACCGACCCAAACCTCTCGGCCCAGTAATCAGGCCCCCACCAGGCTCAACTTCAGCCCTACCATTCAACCCAGCCCGGAAAGGGGAAAATGACCAAGATGCCCCGCTGGTAGGTCCTTCCGCATGCGTATCAGAGGAGAATCATACGTATCAGAGGAGAATTAATGGCCGTTATGCATGGAGCAGGCGCCTGACACATCCGTACATACGGAGCTAGGCGACAGAAGACAGCTAGCATTGTGGCAGAGAGACAGATATATATATCACGATAGAGGCCACGCAGAGGGGACTCTCTTCTTCTTCCTTCTCCTTCCTGGACACCATTTTTATTCTTACTGTAACCCTTGCCTAAATATACTACTCTGAGCCATAAAATCTGACTTGAGCGTCGGAGGGCCTCTGCCGGGGCACACCCGGTAGGCCCCTGACCATTCTTTCTTATTTTACAGGTCCCTTCACCAGGAAGAACATGGAGAGATCCATCAGGGAGCCCAGCAAGAAGGGACCCAGAAGAAAACCAGATCTATCATGGACCAGGAAGAGGAAAATATTTATCAAAGATTAATGGCAAATTGTAGTTTCAAATTTTATATACATATATCAAATAAATATATTATAAAATTATAAGAATTGAAATGAAAATTTGATAAATGAAATAAATAAAATTACATACCTTTAATACTTTAGAACAAAGGCATAACAAATTGAAGATGAATGACAAATTGTAGTTCCAAATTCTATACATATAAATCAAATAAAATTACATTATAAAACTTCAATGATTGAAATGAAATTTTAACAAAGAAAAAAGTTTGAGAGCAAACCTACTCCACACTCTATCTTGCAGCATCAAATTTTACTCTCCTTCTCTTAAATAAGTAGAGGAAAACACAACAAATGTGGGTGATTTGCGAGGTTGAAACACTGAGGTGAATGAATTCTCTCTTCAGCTTGACTGACTTCTGACACTTGCCATGGCCATGCTCTTGGGAGGGGGCCTGGTGGGCGCTAAAAATGCCAACTACAGTGACATTTTTAATATTTCATGTGACACTAAAAACGCTATTGACAGTGACGTTTTCAATAGTGTCTGATCGTTTTCAATAGTGTCTGATGTACTGGCAAATGTCAGATACTGAAAATACCATTACCAATGACGTTTTCAGTTATATCAGTCTATGTTTAACGTAGTTTCAAGTATTAAAAACGATACTGACATGACATTTTCAGTATCATTCCACCTCAGCCTCATTTCCTGTCTCTGAAAATAATATATAGAATGGCATTTTTTAAAATCAACATTATTTTGGTAATTAATTTTAAATTCTTTTTATTTTTATATTATTTAAATAATTAATCCTGATTTCCTACCTAATTGGTGCAATATATATATATTTTTTATGTATACTAATAAAATTTCTCTCTATTTATTTTAATATCTCCTTAAAGTTTGATTTTTTTTTTTACACCAAAGATTAAGCTTAAACTAATATAAGCATCTTATAATATAAAATTAATATATTATTAAATGAATATAAATAAAAGTAAAAATTAAAATATTAAATTTATCTAAATTATCAATATTATAAGTATAAATATATAATCTTAATGAAATGATAATTTTATTTATATTTTTTAAAATTAAACGTATTTTAAAACATTAATGGCTGGTTTGCCCGAGAGGTTAAGGGGGAAGACTTAAGATCTTTTGCACATAAGTGCGCATGGGTTCGAACCCCATAGCCAGCATATAGAGATAAAATTTTCAAATTTTTTTGTGGTACGAATGATTTTGTAAAAGAAAAAATTTTAAGTTTAAAAATTGAATTTTGTGAAATTTTTGTATCCAGATGAAAGACGAAGGAAATTGAATTATTTTTTAACTTTCAGATGTAACTAATTAAATGTAATATTTTTCTTTAAATAATTTTAAAATCAAATTTGCATTAATCAAATTGAAAATGAGATTAGAATAGAGAGTATATAATTTTTTTTCAAAAGGTAAAAGGTGTTAGATGTGCTAAAAAGCACAAAATTATAGCAAGACACAAGCCAAGATTACACATTCATAGTTCTGAAAAAAAAATAAACATTTCCTTAGGAAAAAAAAAATAGAAAGGAGAGAAAAATTCACTCTATAATCTAAGTTTGGATTAGATTTGCAAATTTATAGGACAAGCCAACTCTAATAAAATGTTTACCCACATTGAAATTTAATTATTAAAATCAAGGCAACTTAGAGATATTTTAAGATATTAAACCTAAGGGTAAATAGTTATGTCCGAATAATTCTTTGATAATAATTGTACCCAAAAAATCTACCTATTTAATTATTTTTTTGAAAATTTTTGGCTTCGCGCTATTAGCGCATATTATTAAAATCCATCATCAAAGCCTCATACAGAAAATTAGGAGGGCATACCCCCCAAGAAAGACCAGACATGGAACCAGCCGCTCTTGCACAACAATGGGCAACATGATTCGCTGATCTATACACAAAACGAAAACTCACATTCGGTAGCTCATTTAATAGAGCTTTACAATCAACGATAATACTCTGAAAATAAGATAAAACCTCATTATCTTGAGATATCAAGGCTTTCGTTACTACCTGGCAATCCGTCTCCACAGTAACATGATGATATGGCAATGTTTTCAACCAACTTAGTGCTTCTCTGAAACATAACGCCTCTCCTATCGTTGGGTCAGCATTCCCATAAATAGCTTCAATCTTTCCAGCCTCACATAACCCCTGATGATTACGCAGAATAAAACCCAACCCGAACCTGCTGTTTGTCAAAATAGCTATGTCAATATTGCATTTGAACTTTCCAATTTCTGGTGCTATCCATTGTCTATTACGCGCCAATGCCACTACATTCTCCTTCGGCTTTAGTTGAGCATTCTGCCATTGTTGTAAAGTTGACCGGGCTCTATGAAGAACCACCAAAGAATCTTCATGCTTCTGCTGCCATAATAATTGATTCCTGCTGTGCCATAGACTCCAAGACAACATAAATAATTCTTCTTTCTGGGTATGTGTACCTGTCATAATAAGATTAGAAAACCATATTTTAAGATCATGTATGGGTTCCCATCCTATTATGGAAGACACCCACACAGCTTGGGCGTGAGTACAATCATGAAGCAGGTGTAACTCGGTTTCCTGGAATAAGCCACAAACAATGCAAGCATCCTGTACTTCAACCTTACGCTTCCTCAAATTAAAATTACAAGGTAAGCACCCACGAAGTACTCTCCATATAAAAAAATTGACTTTTGCTGGTACCTTCACCTTCCAAATTCGTTCCCACATATCATCATTCAAATAAAACTGATGGTCCGCTTCATCTATAGCAAGTCTATATCCTTCTTTCACCTTGTAAACCCCAAGCCTGTTCTGATTCCAATACCACATGTCTGATTGTTGGCGCATGGATAAAGGAATTTGTTGTATGAGCTCCACATCTCTAGCTTGAAAATTACTCAAAATGAATTGAGAATTCCATCTTCCACCCTGAATTAAATCTGCAACCAACTGAATCTCATCATCCAAAAAAACAGACTGAATATAAGGGTTGTCATCTAAAAGCCATGGATCCTCTCGAACCCTTGTAGAGAGACCATCACCGATTCTTCTTCTACAACCTGCCATTAAAATTGAACGACTTGCACATATACTTCTCCAAATCTGGCTTGGATTTCCACCTACTTCAGCTGAGAAAAAATCAGTATCAGGGAAATACCGTTGTTTCAAAATCTTAGCCATCAAAGAATCTGGATGACGTAAAATCCGCCACCCTTGTTTGGCGAGAAGGGCCAAGTTAAACAGCCGTAGGTCCCTGTATCCGAGACCTCCATTGGCTTGGGGCACCACCATTCTTTTCCATCGTAGCCAGTGAATGGAGCTTGACTTGCCATTGTTCCAAAAAAAGGAATTCATCACCATCTCTAACTCCTTACAAACATCAATAGGAAGTAGAAATAATGACATGATGTAATTCGGCATTGCTTGTGCTACTGTTCTCAAAAGAACGTCTTTCCCCGCTTTGGACAAAATTTTTGCTTTCCAGCCCTGAATCCTCTTCGTCAATTTTTCCACCACAAACTGAAAAATTTGTTTTTTATCCTTACCAATAATTGAGGGCATCCCCAAATAGCTGCCGTGATTATCTACAGCCTGCACTCCAAAAATATGACAACAAACTTCTCGTTTCGGTTGTGGTGTACAAGGAGTGAACATTACTGATGACTTGGACAGATTTATCTTCTGACCAGATGCAATTTCATATGCCAACAAGCTTTCCTTTAAATGTACCGCCTCTCCTTCAGTAGCTTTAGTGAAAAAAAGGGCATCATCAGCGAAAAAAATATGAGAAATTGGTGGAGCATTTCGACAAACTTGAGCCCCATGAATCTTCCCTTGAGCCTGCATTTTAGACAGCATTTGAGATAAACCATCAGCACATAGAATGAATAAGTAGGGTGACAGAGGATCCCCTTGTCGCAACCCTCTATGTGGAAATAACGGACCATACTCCTCTGCCCCTCGAACAAATATATATGAAACTGAAGTTACAATTCTCATAATTTTTTCCACCCACAATTCGCAAAAACCAAGCCCCAACATTATTTGCTTCAAGTAACCCCATTCAATTCTATCGTAAGCTTTGGACATGTCTGTTTTGAGAGATAAAAAACCCGTAAGCCCTTGGGTCTTCCGCTTCATAGTGTGAAACAATTCATAAGCCACTATAATGCTGTCCGTGATTAACCGATTTGGTATGAAAGCACTTTGTGAATCAGAAACCACATCAGCTAATATAGATTTAAGTCTATTTGCCAAGGCTTTACATACTATTCGATCCACCACATTACTTAACGAGATTGGGCGCAAATCAGCCACCACTTCTGGAGTTTTCTTTTTGGGAATAAGCACCACGTTCGTCACGTTTTTTCCAGGCAAAGAATTCCCTTCATTAAGACATTTTAGGCAAGCCTTTGTAACATCTTCACCTACAATCTCCCAATAGGCTTGGAAAAAACCAGGATTTAAACCATCAGGCCCTGGTGCCTTATCCGGATGCATAGAAAAAATTGCTTCTCTGACCTCCTCTGCAGAAAAATCAGTCATCAGTTTCTCATTCTGCCTCACCGTAACCCGCTTCTGTACATATCTTAATACTGGTTCTGTGTCACCACCCTCAGAAGTGAACAGCTTCGTGTAAAAATCAAGAATCAGATTAGGCAGACCCGACTCCCATTCTACCCAATTACCATCGTCATTTTTCAGCTTCTGGAACATATTCTTTCGTCTTCGATTGGAAGCGGTAGCATGAAAATATTTCGTATTAGCATCCCCGTGAGCAAGCCAATACTGTTTAGATCTCTGTTTCCAGTACATTTCCTTCTGTAACAACAGATTACTATACCGTTCCTGTGCTTTTTTTAATTCTGAAGAATTTAGAGCTGATTGACGTTGAAGCCAGTCCATCCGACGTTTTGCATCATTCAACTGAGTTCGAAATTCCTGTTGGTGATGTTTCGCCCACTGTTGAATGGTTTGTGTACAGTTAAAAATGCGATGCTCGATATCTGCATGCTGCTCTACTCTCCATCCGTCTTCAACAACCTTCTTACAATCCATCTCCAACGACCAGGCATTTTCATACCGAAACCTTCTTATAATAACAGTAAAATTCATATAAAATTTTATATATTTATAATATTTAATATTTAAATTTAAAATTTTTAATCAGATAAACTAATATTATATTAAAAAGCCACTTGATCTAAAAAATTAAATTTATAAATAAAAACTTTAAAAAATAGTTTTATATTTCTATCAATCCACTAAAAAATAATACCATCCATTAAGGATCGTAGTTAAAAAAAAAAAGCATTTATGAAGTGAGGAAATTGACTTGCATCAAGTATAACACTATAGCCAATTCTAAAATTTATATATACTAAACATGTGGGGCTAACATTTAGGACAGTAATCGAACCGAGCCGAACTGAATTTTGATAAGTTCATACTTGATTATAAAATAAATTTAAGAGTTCGAATTCGAACTCGATCTCGACTCGAACTTTATTTCGATTTATAAAATAAATATTAAACTCGAGTTCGATTTGATCTCGATTCGTAATAAATTCGTTTATCACATTAACGAGCCAACTCAAACTCCATTCAAAAAATTTAAATTTGAGCTCGATTATATTATAAACAATCTCAATATAATTTAAATTTATTTAAATTATAAACAAATTTAAATTATAAGGTTATTAAAAGACTTTTAAATTAAATTTTACAATTGGTATTAAACGAATCTAAAAAGTGTTCACGAGTCAGCTCGCGAGTCTAAGTTCAAACTCGGCTTGTTTATTAAACGAATCTAAAAAGTGAGCTCGAACTCGGTTTGTTTAGAAAATGAGTCGAGCCCGATCGAACTTTTATCGAACCGAATCTCAAATGGCTCACGAACAATTTGGTTCGTTTACGCCCCTATAAACATGTAAAATTTGGATCAATAAATAAATTTTATAAAATTTATTCATCAAATTAAAAGGCTCTAATACTCCAATTTCCTTCTTTAATTCCATTTATTATTTACAATTCTTTGCATTAGTAATTGTATGTTAATTTTATTTATTTATTTTATACCATGGAATTGATTGGCTATATGTAATACTCTAAAAATACTGTAAGTTGTTATTGGTGGAGAGTAAATTATAACTAAATTAATTTAACTCTATTTGTCACCATCCTTTATTATACTAATATATTAAAAAATATAGCATTTATATAGTTTTGAAAAAGAGGAATTATAATTTAATACGAAATTTAATATTTAATTTTATATTTTTAAAATATTATATTTATAATCACGTATCTTAAATGTGAAAAATATTTTTTAATAACATAATTTATTTTTTATTTTTAATTTAAAAAATAAAATATATTACAAATTTATATATAAAATTAATAAAATTATTAAAAATATTTTATTTTAATTAATTTTATTGAATGTTATAAATTAAAAAAAGTTGGAAAATACTTTTCTTAAAATGAAACAGCTTAGTTTTTTCCTCTAATTATTTAGTATTGAAAATATTTGGTTTAAATTGAAAAAATTGATCGAATTAAATTAATTTAAAAATTCAGTTTGATTTTTATTTATTTTAATTTAATTTTTAATTTTAAAAATTTAAGTTATTTCGGTTTGATTTTAGTCAGAAAAATAAAAAAAATTGAACTGAATTGATAATAATATATTATTTTTGATAATATACATAGATTATAATATAATCAAAATTGAAATATTTTAATTAAATTTTAGAATACTATAAATAAGGTATAAACATTAAAAATTATATTGAAAAGTCAAACCGATCAAATTGAATTAAATCAAATTGAATAACACTGATTTAATTCGATTCAATTTCTATTAAAATTAATTTAACTTTTATAAATATTAAATTTTTAATTTTTAATTTATTTAATTTAATTTAATTTTAAATCTAACCAATCAAATACTCCCAATTATGTATTTCACAAATCACAAGTTACAGCGTAATGCATTTTAGAGATAAAAATATTTTTATTTTACTAATATTTACTCTTTCTTTTAGACTTGCATATCGAAATATAAAAATTATTAAAATAGTAATAGAATAAGGTTTACAGTATCCCTCAAGTTTAATAATTTTTCCTTTTTATTTTTTTCTTATGACTTGCTAAAGATGCATTAGGCGGCCAATACGTATGCGAATAGAGCTGCGAAGGGACGAGGCTTGCTCGTTTTTCCCCATGTCCCATCACCGGACCGACTACCTTCTTTTCGAGCTTGGGCTCGTGGACGGCTTGGCCTGTCATGTATGTTGGATCTCAGGTCGAAATCGCTAGGTAGGGGGCCCGACTCAGCCCAAGCAGGTATAAAACCCAACGGTTATCACTAGGGAATAATTAATTTTTTAAAAATAAGAAATTAATTATAATAAGTGAAAAATTTTAAGGATCATAAAGTAATTTTTTTTAAAATTTTGAAGTAACATAAAAACTAATATATAATTGATACTCGAAAATAGGGTTTACAATTGTTGAGTAAGCTTGGTGGAGGGTGCTCCTCTCATTTTATTCTTTTCTTTTGTCTAGTGACGTCCAACGGCCTTACTGCAATTGGCCAACCTGTCTTTGTCATATGGATACGTACTGTAACGACCCGGAAACCGGTACCCCTCTGTAACGGCCCGAACCGCCACCAAAACCCAGACTAGCCTTCAGATTCTGCCAAAACTTCTTCTTCGACTTCCTGAGACCTCTCTTCCATTTCTTACCTCTCGTGGCAGCTGTACTCAGAGTGGAGGGATCAATCCCTCCTGAACCCGAGATTCTAGAATCCTGGGTCTGAGCATCCTCCTGAGAATCTCCCATACCTTCTTCAGGTACTCTGACTCCCATACTGACATCCCTTCTCTGAACATCCGACTCTACTTCCCTCATACTAGCTGACATCCTTCTTGGAGCCATTGCTTCTCTGCTTACATCAAAAGACCTTCCAGGGTCCCTTGATGTTCCCCATCTGCTGACTCCCCACGACTGCGCTCTTGGCAGGGCAGGGGGAAAGGTGTCCAAACCTTCCCTGTAATACCCGGCTCGAGTCCGGCATCGGCATTCCTGTAGTCCGGTGGAATCTTGAGTGTCGGAACCCTCGAGAAGGGTAATACAGCCGGTGGCAGTCCGGTTTCCGGGCTGTTACATTCCCTCTCTGACGGAACTCCTGTCGATTCCACAGATCGACGAGTACCCCACATCCTGACTCCTCTGAAGCACACACACAAGCATGCAAACAACATCAGCATCGTACGGTCCATGTGGAAACACATGAACCTACATCATACATACATAGCATACATAACATGTCATACATCATAGCATTTTTGCACATGCATGAAATCATGGCATATCACATCATCATAGCAAGACAGGACTCGACATCCTATCCTGGTGGACATGATTCTTCCTATTGTGCTTGCCCTTCTATGACCTCTAAGCCAACCTCTTTCCGATGTGCAACACACCGTACTCTCGAGGCCCAAAGCTCTGATACCACTCTCCCACATGCATAGACTAACCTAAACCTTTGCTAAACCCTTGTTTAACCCTTGGCAAAGGGTCCGACATCCGAGATTCCACCGGACGGTAGGAATTTCCGATGCCTGAAAGAGCCGGGTATTACACGTACGTACAAAAGCGTCTGCTCCATGCTGAACGGCCATTTAATTTTTCTCTTGACGCGCGTGTAAACAGATATATTAGGTGAATGGGCCGATTATTTCCTCTCCTGCTAGGCCTCATGATCGAACTGGAGGTGAAGAGACTGAGACTCAAGGGAGGCCTGATTTCAAGGCGAATGGTCTGGCCGGCCTATTTAAGAGGCTTCGTGAACCTTGGACGAGAGCTGTCATCATGGGTCCGGTCTTTTATCGGGATGGTAAAACCCAACGGTCATCAATAACAAATATAAGATTGAAAAATTTTGGAATATATAACTATTAATTTTTAAGAGATAATATTAGAAAATATATGCAACTGTTATATAATATACTATATACAAAAAATATTACCTTTTAATTTAAAAGTTGAAAAATTATTTTGTAATAAAATAAAATTTTAAAATCTTAATTATTTTATAATTAAAATTCAAGGCGTTTTGATTAAGAGTTAACATTAATAAGGAAAAAAAATTAAATTTAGTTTGTGATTTATTTAATTTAATTTAATTTTAAATCGAATCTTATTATGATAATTAATAAGTTATAATTGAAAATAAAAGAAAAATTAAACTACTCCTTAATTGATAAATATAGATATATTTAAAATAGATTTAAATTCATTCATTTGCGAAAAAATATTCAGTTTGAAATCAAAATTTTATAATAATTTATTTTAATTGTTTTTTAATAAATTTTTATTTATGATGAAAATTTTTATTTTTTTAAATTTAAAAAATTATTTTTATAAAATAAATTATATTAATTAAAGAGATAAAAGAGAGATTTAAAACGAAGAAAATGAACTAATAAATATGAGTGGTGAGATTTATTGCCCTCCGAAATAAAAAGTACAGATTCGAAAAATCGGTAAAAGATAAAAGAATAAAAAAAACAAAACAAAAAGAAGACGACAAGACACTCTGTTGCCAAAACAAAAATTAATTATGCAAAAATTTCCAATATCACACAAAAAAAATTGAATTAATTTGAAAATTTAGCTTATTCTTTTATTCTATTTAATTTTAAAAATTTCAATTATTTATACTCAATTTAATTTTAATAAAAAAATTAAAAAGTAACTGAATTATAATAATATATTATTTTTTATAATATAAAAAATTATATCATAATCAAAATTAAAATATTTTAATTAAATTTTAAAATATTAAAAATAACATATAAAAATAAAAATTTTACTAAAAAACTTAATTGATTAAATTGAATCCAACTAAATCAAATCGATTCAATTTAATTTTTAATTTATTTAATATAATTTAATTTTAAATCGAATCGATTCAATACCTATTTTAATTGTTGTGGCCGTTTTTTCAAATTATATGAAGCATTACGTAATTATTAAACCTATAAAAAGTTTCTTTTTAATTTTTTAAAAAAGTATGTATTAAATGTAAAGAAAAAAGATCTTTGAAATTTTTTTTGTAAAAATTTTCATACTTATTATTATTATATGATTTTACATATTATCTTTAAATAATGTAATATAGTCGCTCTTGAATTTCAGTTATTATAATTATTATCATTATAAAATATAATAATTTAATTATTTGGCCTGATTACAAGAAAAAAAAATTAAAATCATTTTGCATTTTAATAATTTAATCTAAACATTTAAATATTCAAACAATTGATCAAATTTCTAAAAGACATTAAAATCTTATCTAATTTTTATTAATTAAATATTAAACTCTGTGTTTCAAGTTATTTATAGCTGTGACTGAAAATCTAACTTTACTATATTCATAAATTCCTCCACAATTTCCTTTTAACAATTAGTAAATATTAAATAATGATGAGATATATTAGTTTGTGCACAAAGAGATACTCTAAAATCATCCAATTTAACTAAATGGCTAAAACTTTATGGGTATTTAAATAAAATTTAAAAGTGATTGATGATAAATATAAAAATATTTTATAATTAATAAATATTGAAATAAGTGGTTAGATATTATTTTATTTTAAATAGTTTCATTTTTATAAATGAAGTAAATATTTATTGAGAATATTTTATGAAACAGTTTCGTCCAAACTGATCTAAATAATTTTTGAATTCACGTTTCACTTATTAAGAATTGTTAACTCAAATTATTTAGTAGTTTTGTTATCGTTACAATTGAATTGGGTACAATTGTTAAATTAGAACCGGACCTTCGAATATTGTAGTTCGCTATTATCTCGAGCGATTCCATTTCATCTCATATGAATAGTCTTTTTTTCGCAGATTCACTAAATCCGCACAATTTATCTGATTCAGATGATTCTGATACAAATTGAAACGGTTCAGTTTAAACTCACTCAAATAATTTTTAAATTCACTTTTCACTTAATTTAAAATAATTAATTAAAAATTATTTATTAATTTCGTGCTTACTATTATATATAATTTAAAGGAAAAATTACTTTGTAGTCCCTGAGGTTTAACATAATTAACACTTCTGTCCCTCTATTTTGGCGACCCAACACTTAAGTCCCTCACTTTCTTTCCTGTCCAAATTCGTAGTCATTACATCCAAAATAGCCGTTTGGGACACGTGAATTGACAAAATTAACCCTCTTCTTCTTCTTCTTCTTCTTCTTCTTCTTCTTCTTCTTCTTCTTCTTCTTCTTCTTCTTCTTCTTCTTCTGAAATTTCACATTGAAAGAAGAGTATTTTTAGAAAAAATTATCACATCTCACCTTTGACTCTTTACCAAACGGTTTAAATGGACGGAAAGACTACAAATTTGAACGGAAGAGAAAGTGAGAGACTAAAAAGTAATTTTTCCTAATTTAAATTTGCTATATTCCGCTAATTAGAATTTGCTGTATTCCATCGATGAGGAATGAATCATAAACTAGCAGGTGAACGTGATACTTTATTTTTTATCCGATGAATTCGGTGCGAATAAAATTTAAATTTTATCACTTTTTGTAACAAAACAATCATCACTAAAATGTTCTAAACAAGATTTTGAAGATCATGTCTATTGATTTAGTAGATGCACAAAAAGACATATAATAAGGAACATTTCCTTTGAGTGGAAGATGGTAAAAGAAAAAGTATAAATTTAATCCACTGTTTAAGAAGTGTGTGATTGAATTTTATAAACTTTATTTGAAAAAAACATTTTTTTATTATTCATATAAAAATGATTTTAACGATATAAAAATCATACCTTAAATTTACTTAAAAAATAAATTAATCAAAATAAATAAAATTATTTAAATTATAAAATTTTCAGAGAAAATTGCAAATTATTCGGAAATCACCTTGTCCCGCAAGGAAAGCCTTTTTCTCTTAGCAAAGCCCCTCTGTCTCGTCGTGGGCCAGAAAATTTTTTATATATAAACACCAATGATGAAAAATAAAAGGTGCGCAGTTTATACATCTTAACATACACCGTCCATTTTAGCTCCTGACCCAAACATTAACAACTCAGACGTCAGTCCATCTCAAATCACCCATTTGAGATTCCTCTCCAGCACTTTCGCTCTCTAAAACACAGTTCCATTCTTTTTTCCCCCTTTCTGTAAACTTCCAAAACCCTAGGGTTTCCACTGGATCCGTTAATGGCAGAGGAACCTGCATCGCCGTCTCCGGCGGCACAATCGCAATCGCAGGCTGCGCCGCTCGGCTCCTCAGTGATCCCGATAGTGAACAAGTTGCAAGACATATTCGCGCAGCTTGGAAGCCAGTCGACGATCGAGCTTCCTCAGGTAGCGGTAGTCGGGAGCCAGAGCAGCGGGAAATCCAGCGTGCTGGAAGCTCTTGTAGGAAGGGATTTCTTGCCTCGGGGAAATGATATTTGCACCCGGAGGCCGCTGGTTTTGCAGCTGCTGCAGACTAAGAGGAAGGCTGATGGCACGGAGGAGGAGTGGGGGGAGTTCCTGCATCATCCTGGAAAACGCTTCTATGATTTCTCCGAGATCCGGAGAGAAATTCAAGTATGTGTTCATAGTACGTGCAGTTCATATATGTATTTATGTTGCGTTGTTTTTACTAGTTTATTGGAAGATGCTACCGTATTACATGTGCGATTCAAGTGATGTTTTTAGAAAGGGTATGTGGAGTGGGGAGGTGTTTCTCAAGATATTGTAGATAACCATATTATCATGTGTTGAAAGTTTCTAAAATGATGATACTGGGGAGTAATTAAGTTATCTGGATAAGTTAAGTTGAAATTTTGTCAATGAAGTTGTCACAAAGAGGCAAATTATTGTGTGGTTTGATGTCTTTTCTATTTAATGTGCATTTTTTATTTGTTTAAAGTGAAATTGGACTCATTTCTAAAATGTGCATTAAAAGTCTTGAAGGCAGAGATTGAAGGTGTGAATACTTTTTAATTGAGTATGCAATACTAAGCAAATAAAGTAGGGGATGTGATAAGGAAAAGTGCAAATTTTTTGTGACCTGGAACAATAGCTATTCTTCGCAGTAAAAGTAAACCATTATGGTTCACTTGGACTTCAATTTTGGGAAAAGCATAAAGATACAGGGTTTATGTCTTGTTGAGTATGAAACTTGAGGCTAATTTCTTGATTGGTTGTTTCTTGACCTGCCTTGTTTTTTTTTTTTTTCTTTTGATATCACATTCCAATTGTTGTTGCTAATGGTAACTTTCTTTGAGCATTATTATGTACTCAATCTAGAATCAAACCCAATGGCATCCAAAGTTTTGTTGACATATGGTTGTAAAATGTGTCTTTATAAATATAATCAAATAAATAGTATAATATTCTTGTTAATCAATGTGCCTATGGTTTGCCAGTCGCCACCTTTGCTGGTTGTCATGCAATTGCTCTTGGATTTTCTTGTAATATTGGCACTATTTGTGTGATCTTAGAAACTAGTTGGTTACATGGGTCTGCTGGTCTGGTTATGTCTCATAGACAGTAGACCAACTCTTAAGTATCAACCGTTTGTCCTTCTGAGTGTGCATTAATTTTGATTTGCTATAGGCTGAGACAGCTAAGGAAGCAGGAGACAACAAAGGTGTCTCAGACAAGCAGATACGTTTGAAGATTTTTTCACCAAATGTTCTTGATATCACACTCGTTGATCTACCTGGTATCACAAAGGTTCCGGTGGGTGATCAACCTTCTGATATTGAAGCACGAATTAGAACTATGATAATGTCATACATCAAGAAACCAAGCTGTCTGATTTTAGCTGTTACACCAGCAAATTCTGACTTAGCGAACTCTGATGCACTTCAGATTGCTGGAAATGCTGATCCTGATGGTATGTTTTACTTTTGATATCCGTACCATTTTTTTTTCTATTTCAATTTGCGCTTACTAATTTTCTGTTGACAGGTTATAGAACTATTGGAGTAATTACAAAGGTGATGCTGCAACTCTTCTTTTTCTAGGTGGCTTAACATTTCCAATCTTGTGGCATTTTTTTTCTGAGGCTTGACATATTTTCTTTTCAATTTCAGTTAGATATTATGGACAGAGGTACTGATGCTCGTAATCTGTTGCTTGGAAAAGTAATTCCCCTCAGACTTGGTTATGTTGGTGTTGTTAATCGAAGTCAAGAGGTAACAGTATAGCCTATAGAACCTAGGCTACTTCTTTGGGGCTGCTTGTTTTATTCTTCAGGATAGCATTCAGTTCCATTTTACTTCTTCAACGTCTTAGATTATTACTTAAGATGATGCAGAGACAAGGTTAAACATATTTGTTGTTGTTTCTATTTGTCAACATGCTTTCCTTGTTTGACACAATTGTTTTTTGGTGATAATTTAGTTTTGACATTTTTTGTTGGTCGAGCGTTGAAAGTAGCTTCTAATGCAGATGGAGGATGCAGAAAATTTTTTTCTTCTTGGGTTGCATAAAAGATAAAAAAAATATAAGGACTAATAAAAAGATATTAATTTAATATCTTATAACTGGATTGCAAGATCTAATCCTCTAAAAGATATCAGGAATTACAGTATTAGTGGAGTTATCAAATTCAACTCTCTATTAATTAAACAGTCATTTAATTATTTACAACAAAATAGGAACATAATTTGTAATTTTGTGATTGAGATTGTTTGATTTTCTGCTCATTGGTGTTTACTTGTTGAAATGTTAATGCAGTGGAGGATGCAGGAATTGTTTTTTTCTTGGGTTGCTTAAAATATAAAAATTATGAAGACTACTAAAATGATATTAATTTAATATCTTATAACTGGATTGCAAGATCTAATCCTCTGAAAGATATCAAGAATTACAGTATTAGTGGAGTTATCAAATTCATCTCTCTATAATCTATATAGGTAATTAAACAGTCATTTAATTATTTATGACAAAATAGTAACATAATTTGTAATTTTGTGATTGAGATTGTTTGATTTTCTGCTCATTGTTGTTTACTTGTTGAATTGTTAATTTTGAGATCCAAATGGCAAACTATCCATAATGTGCATTTTCAATTGCCAAAGTGTTTTGAACACTCACTCTTATACAGGATATTATGCTAAATCGGAGTATCAAGGATGCACTTGCAGCAGAGGAAAAGTTCTTCCGCAGTCGTCCAGTATGTCTGTCCTGTATTTAGTTGTTATTCCTAATTAGGTATAAAATCAGTTGGAGAAAGTTTTTATTTTTTTAATGTATACTGTTGTATAGGTTTATAATGGCCTAGCTGATCGCTGTGGCGTTCCTCAGTTGGCCAAAAAGTTGAACCAGGTAGGACACTTGCAGATGGGATTACTCTGAATGCTTTAAGCATTATGTTCTGTTATTTAAAGTAAATGCATCTTGTTCTGCATCTAGTGATACTGTCATGTGCGTGACTTTTCCTCATTTACTACTTCTATCCTCCTGAATCTTGTTTATAGAGTGACATGCTTATCAGGCATGTGCTTGGTAATCTGTATTGGGCCTATTGGCTACTCTTTTGAGCGTTGTTTTGTTACCTTTCCTGCCTTTAGATTCTGGTGCAGCATATCAAAGCCATACTGCCAGGGCTGAAGTCACGCATAAGTTCTGCACTGGTTTCTGTTGCAAAGGAACATGCAAGCTACGGGGAAATCACTGAATCAAAGGTACATACATGTATCAAAATATCTGTATCAAATAAGTTACTTGGACATGAATATGGCAATTTGGCACTGCATATAAAGTGGAAAACCCTGAACATTTTGTGGAATTGATTCTTGTTCCCAATTTGAGTTGCATTCAATTTTTCTTGTTGTATATGATTTCTAGACTCAAGGGTAGGTTTGTACCTGGCATAACAATCAACCTACAGATCATTTACCCCTCATTTCAGTTGAAATCTATTGTATTACTATATTAACAATATGATCATGTAAATGGATAAATCATTGTTGCAAATGCAATTTCATTTTCTTTGTGGATTTTATTGATGTCCATAATTTAGTTGCACTTAAATATTGTGGTTATTCTGCCTATTCAAGGAAGGGTTTGGCTTGGTTCCTTGCTGATGTTGTCTTTATGCTTTTGCTAATTGCTTCTCATATAACATTTTGGAAATGATAGGCTGGTCAAGGAGCTCTTCTCCTCAACATTCTTTCAAAATATTCTGAGGGTAAGTCTCTTCATTCATACCTTGTTCTCTTTGGCTAAAATGATGTATTGCTTCACCAAATATATTTTATTATCTTATTATGCTGTTAGATCAGTAATTGTGCTTATTGTTGAATACAGCATTTTCTTCAATGGTAGAGGGAAAAAATGAAGAAATGTCAACTTCTGAGCTGTCTGGTGGAGCACGTATTCACTATATATTCCAATCTATCTTTGTGAAGAGTTTAGAGGTGTGAATATTGACATCTTACAAGTACTTGGTGAATGCTGTTTATTTTATCCTATATTTTACATATGCATAAAATTCCCTGCTTGGTGAGAGTTATGGTCCACTGGGTTGCTTTAGAAAGAATTGAATAGGCAGATTACAAAAATCTGAAATTTTAGAGCGTGTTTAGTTACATAACACATGCATGTTTTCTAAAAAAATTTTCCTTGTTTTTCAAAAAATTAGAAAACGTTTTCATTATAACCTTTTTACTCTAATTAGAAAACGGAAAACAAATTTTCTGTTTTCTAAATTTTATAAAGGAAATATAAAATACTGAAATGATTGTTTTTCATGTTTTCTTCATTATATTGAAAACTTGAAAAACACAGTTTTCCAATGTGAAAAATCCAAAACTCTTTGTACGGATAGATTTTTAACACCGTTCTTAATAATTATATTTATATATTTAAGCATGCATAAAATTTTCTTTTTATTTTAAATTAATATGAAATGAATGAATTAAGGTGGAGAGTATTGTAAAAAAAAAACATATCTTATACAAAAAATAATGATAATTTGAATGTATTTTCTAGTTTTCAAATTGAAAATAATTTTTAATATTATATGAAATGAACACGTTTTTCCAATTTTTCATGGAGAACAAAACAGAGAAAATGAAAATAAAATTGGAGATAGAAAATAGAAAATTATTTTCTGTAACTAAATGCACCCTTAGGTTTTACATTTCTATTTCCACCAACTGCTTTGCTATTAAGATTTAAGTGGCTTTTTAGATTCATGGATGTGAGCATGGTCTCACATTTGCCACGGTCATGGGCGCCTAAAATGTTGCAAAATCTTGTAGACAGTAGACAGGGATACAGCTATTTGTGGTTGAGAAAGGAAAATGTCTTTTGTCTATTCTGTCCTTTTCAAAATAAGTTTCTCTTAAAGACAGTTGGATTAGTTTGGAATTGCCTAGATTTATTACTGAATAGTTTAAGATTGAGTACTTTCATATTTAGGTTTCATTTAATCTTATTTGCAGTAACATTTTTCTTATATTTTTCCCCTCTTTTTTTTTTTTTTTTTTTTTTTTTTTTTTTTCTGTAATATGACAGAAAATGGTTGGCCTTTTTTAGGTGCAGACTTTTCAAATTGGTTATCGGTTTTATATCTGCAATTCCTGTTATCTTTGATTGAAGTAATTGAAGTAATAGAGAAAGCAAAGAAAGAAAGTATAGCATGGAAAAGCACCGAGTATAACGAGTTACATAGACCAAAGAATAAATAAAATTTACTTTTCCAAAAAGTTGCACATGCAATAATGGTCTCAATAGTCCTTTGCTCTGGAGCTCTTTTCTTTTCTTTTTTTTTTCTGAAATTAGATGTGTAAAAATAGCATGCATGCATCTTACCCTGTATCAGCAAGTAATTGAAATTCTAGTTGTGACAAGGAATAGTGAGTAGATTTTGAAGTGATGGTGAAGGATGACTCTCTTACATATGGCTTTTTATTTTCCCTTTCCTGAAAACCCTTGAAAAAGTGAGGACTGAGGAGTTTATGTGATAGGCATTAGCTTAACAGATGAAATTTAGTAGCCTGAGCAGTTGAGCAAATACCGCTTTCGATAATATGAGATGGAGGTTGATGGTATATGACTTGTGATATTTTGCAACTTGATGTTGAATTATATCTTATACAGGAGGTTGATCCGTGTGAGGACTTGACTGATGATGATATTCGAACTGCCATTCAGAATGCAACTGGCCCTAGATCTGCACTATTTGTTCCAGAAGTAGGTTTTAAGTATTGTTTCTCTGCCTTTTCTTAATGTAAATTATTCTCACATGCTGTTTACACTTCTTCTGAGGATTTTTTCCCCCTCTAGGTGCCATTTGAAGTTCTTGTTAGAAGGCAAATAGCTCGTTTATTGGATCCAAGCCTCCAGTGTGCTAGGTTCATATATGATGAATTAATAAAGGTACTTTTTGTATTTGTTTTCCATCAGACTATTATTTGCATTCTTTCATCTAAAAGAAATATAAAATCTCTTTTTCTCCAGATTAGCCATCGCTGTCTAGTAAATGAACTGCAGAGATTTCCTGTTCTGCGGAAGCGTATGGATGAAGTTATTGGAAACTTTTTGCGAGATGGCCTTGAACCATCAGAGACAATGATTGGCCACATTATTGAAATGGAGGTAATGTTATAAGCAACATACCAATAGATTTTTCATAATGCTTATTTCCTCTTCTGGTTCAATTTCTTTGTTGACTTGTTTTCTTCCCTCTCCCAAATGATTATTCTTTTAAGCTATTAAATTTCCTTAAATATTGAATAGTTGTAAATACACAATGGATTGTTTCTTATATTTTGTTAAATTATTCTTTTTGTGGTGAGATGAATGGTTATTGAGCATTGTACATTGAGGCTTCGGTGGCTCTTTATGTTCTTTTATCATCCTTTCATATCTGTCTGTCATTTCATGTTGTAATGATAAATTAGTACTCTTATTGTTGTAGCTTCAAATTTTGAAATTGCCATTTTTTTAGCAAACTATTATAAACAACTTTGTTGCAAGCACAAGCTGATGAAGATTTTAAGCAAACTAGTTTCAGATAAATATTTACATGATTGCTAGAACAAAGTTATTGATATCACCTTGTGCTTACTGCTTCCAGATATTTTCTTTTTCCTTTTTACTTGTTTTCCCTGGATTTTGTACTGTTAACTGTTCTGGATTGTCTTTTCTTTGAACTTATCTGTCACATGGCAAAAACCTTTTGGATTCTTTTGCAGATGGATTATATAAACACCTCACACCCCAATTTTATTGGTGGGAGTAAGGCTGTGGAACTTGCACTGCAACAGGCCAAGTCTTCTAGGGCTGTTCCTCTACCAGTGAGACAAAAGGTTTGTGTCTGAGTGTCTGACTCTAGAAAATATAGTTATTATTATCGGACATTTTTTTAAAGTGTTCTTGTTTTGATTACCGCCGTGTTTTCTTTTGGATCTACTTTCTCCTCCTCACTCTTTTAATAAAATAGGATGGCCCAGAGACTGACAAGGCACCAGCATCAGAGAGGACCCTCAAGTCTCGGGCAATTCTTGCTAGACAAGTAAATGGAGTGGTGGCTGACCAGGCATGAAAGTTTTATTTATGTACTTCGTTTCTGGCCATTTTTTTTTATCTTTGCTTAATTGGTTTAGTCATTGCTGCATCTAATCTGTTTCATTTACCATTTCTTATTTTGATTTCATTTGTATGTCCTGCAGGGAGTTCGTCCTGTGGCTGATGTTGAAAAGATTGCACCCCCTGGTAATTTTCTATTTTTGCAAAGTTTCAATGGAAATATACATGCAAATGTCTCATGATGCCCTGCCCCCCAACCCCCCCTCCCCTGTTCCCTTGAAGTGGGGTCAAGTAGCATGGCTATTGCTGATTGCTGTAGTAGGTACTCTTTCATATTATCAGTTCTAAAATATTCTAACTTTTAGAAGAATTCTTGATCTTGCAGGGAATGTTTCAAGTTGGGGTATTTCGTCAATTTTTGGTGGTGGTGATAACTCCCGTATGTCTGCTAAAGAAAGCTCAACAGCAAAGTCACATATTGAACCTGTTCATAGCATGGATGCTTTGGAACAAAGTGTTTCTTTGATCCATTTAAGAGAGGTATATAATTAGATTTTCTTATATGGAATTTATTGCTAATTAACCAAGCTGTGTCCATTTGAAGTTCTTATTTTACTTGATTTAGTAAATATATTTTAATTGACTGTGTTTTCATGTTTCTAAGCCTCCAACTGTGTTGAGACCCTCAGAAAGTCATTCAGAGCAAGAGACTATTGAAATCGCAGTCACTAAATTGCTATTGAGATCATACTATGACATAGTTCGGAAGAATGTTGAGGACTCTGTACCCAAAGCAATTATGCACTTTCTGGTAATAATTAAGCCATGTGGACATCCCATATTACTTTCTACGATTTCATCAATTTAGACTCTCGTTGAGTTTCTGACATGCAGAAGATTTTCATTATTTTTTGTGTGCCAAATTGTTTACTCATCTTGAAATTTCCAGTTTTATGCTTAATTCCCTCGCTGTCTCAAAATTTACTGGTAGATTTCAATAGTCACAGAACTTCAATAAACATGTCTAGCCACTTGGTCTCATTTTCCTTCAATAAGGCCATGATTCTAAAGGCACAGTTGTATACAATGGACCTTGCTAGTATCTTAACTGTCAGTTCTGATTTTGTCTTTTCAATAACTGTGTAGGTAAACCATACAAAGCGTGATCTGCACAATGTCTTCATCAAAAAGCTTTACAGGTGACTGGGGATTACACTTCCTGATTTAATCAGTCTGATCATATCTGCACTTTTAGCTATGTTGGATACTGCTTTCCATGTGTGTGACACTGCCCTGTGCAACCTGTCAATGTAAACAGGGAAAACCTATTTGAAGAGATGCTGCAGGAACCTGAAGAGATAGCCATGAAAAGAAAGCGTACTCGAGAAACACTTAGAGTTCTTCAACAGGCTTTTAGGGTGGGTCCTCTTGCTTTTTTAACTTTCTATTTGTTTTTGTTAGTTGCACCTGACTTGGTTATAAAGTTTTTGTGGGTTTTGATATAAAACTATGTTATATACTTTGACATGAATTTAACTAACTTTAGACTGAATGACTGGTAGGTAAAGAACATAAAATATGATCTTATATGGAAATATTAGGATCCTCACCCTTCTTTCTTTTTTTTTATTTTTTTTTTAATTTTTGAACTCAGCATCCTGTTGTGTGAATGATGGAGGCTTCTTTTTTGTCTTTGGCATCCTTTCTTGAATCCTTTTTAGAGCATTTGTTTATTGAGAAAACATAGTACCAACCATGACTATGGAGTATGGATCTGTTCAGTGGATAAAGAGATGCTCTTCAATTGTTCACTGTTGTTTTCAGGTTTTGTAGCTGCTTACTAAACATGTTCTACTGATTTGTCTCTTAATAGACATTGGACGAATTGCCATTGGAAGCTGAAACAGTTGAAAGGGGATACAGTTTGGGATCTGATCCAACTGGCTTGCCGAAGATCCATGGTTTGCCAACATCATCTGTGTATTCTACTAGCAGTGGTTCCAGTGACTACACAGCTTCTCCTAGGAACCCACGGTCCCGCAAATCATCTCACTCTGGGGAGCTGCAACCCCATTTATATTCTAATGCAGATTCTAATGGAAGTGGACGGTCTTACATGCCTGGTCTCTATCCAACAGTAGATTTCTAAGCCATTTGAATAAGCTTATTGGTCAAGTTTTTCAGAAGCGTCCAGACATGGTATATTCATTTAATTGTGAAGCCACTCTTCTCAGAATGTTGAAATTTCAACTCGCTGATGCAGACCGGAAGAGGTGCATCCATTACTCCTATATGTCTTTTAGTTTTTCCAAAAATAGTATATTCATAATGGCATTCTTTGTTTAACAAGGCTTCAGCAAGAATAACAGGGAGCCAATAGTCCACCTTTTTTTACCCACTAGAAGCAGCAAGAGCTCTCCATATAGTAACTAATCTTTGAGCAAGTTTTCTTTCTAGATTTCTTTGTTTTACTGAGAAGGGTTTTCCCAGTTCGTGATGGGATTATTTGGTTATTTTGATCACCATCTAATATTTTGACCTTAAAAAAATTGTGTTATACATATTGTTAGCTTGGTTTACATTCTTGAGTTTTCAAACACTTGTCAAGTAAGAAGTATATTTTTGTGCGATGCTAGAGAAATGAGTGCTCACAATGTTGTTGAATTTGGCGTTTTATGCCGCTATTGGCCTCTTTTTGTTTTTCCGAATATTTTCCCTATGTTTTCTCATTGCTAGATTGATAATTATAAGGTTGATATAATCAATTGAATCCCTTGTGGAATTGAGGATTTTGGCATTTACTAATTATTTGATGCTTCAACAAATCAAGCTGTCATCGAATTGCCTATTTTCATGAAAAGCGGGCGTTGCCTAATTAATTAGCCACATGCCATTCTTCACCATTTCGAACTTGTACTATTGATATTTTTAACATTCAAATGTTTTGGAGGGGGGGAGGGGAGGAGGTGGGAAGCCTCATGCCATTAAGGCCTTTTAACGCCAGGGGAAGAATGGCATATGGAATAATAATTTAATTTAATTTTGATCTTATCGAGGTTCACCATCTCATTTTGGAATAATAATTTAAGCCCTTGGAATTTTGATCTTAAAAGTCAAACGGAAAACAGGGGAACGAGAATGAGCACGAGCCTGACACGGACTTAAAATCAAATTTGACTTGTTCTAGTAATTAGAATTTAAAACAATAAAATATTTTCAATGGGTTCTAAAATATTATTTCATATTTAACTAATAGGCTCATAAGTGTAATGAGGCACAAAAATTGACAAAGAACTGATTTAAAGTAAAAGGTTTATTGAAGTTAAATAAGCCTTTAATTTTTTTTTCAATTAAATAAGCCATTCGACTTCATAAAAATTAAACTTTTATATTTTTAAAGTAAATTAAATTAGTTATTCAGACAAAAAAACTTTTAAAAATAAATTAAATAAAATAAATCTAATTAAATTGTTCTACTTTTGTTTAAGAGTATTATTAAAGGCTAATAAAGTTTTACTTAATTTAATATTATTTTTTTAAATAAAATATTATTTTTTGTAATTTTAAATATTAGAATTTTAATATAATTTAGTTAAATTTGATCTCTTAATAACTATCATAGATATGCTAATATGACAATCCTCTGTTTCTAGAAGGTTTGGCTAGCTAGCTTCAAAGCTGAGTAGAGCAGAGCGTATTCATATTGAAGGCGATGCTTTGGTTGTTATTAAGAGCTCTCCAAGTCCAAGGTTCTCTTCCTAGTTCCTCCAGTTGGCATTCAAGGAGGGAATGTTTTGGTTACTGTGAGTAATGTCCAGTTTAAATTAAAATAATTAAGCTAATTGAATTCATCTGAAAATTTAATTTAATTCATTTTGATTTTTTAAAAATTCAATTATTTTGATTATATTTTATTAAAAAATTAATAAATCTGAAATAAACTAATTAATTAGTAATACTGTGTTTTAATAATACAAAGAATTAAATTTTAATATCCTACAAATAAAAAATCTATTCTAAAATTAAAAAATCTATTAAAAAGTTCAAATCCACCGCAGCTTTCGGCAAAACAAATTCATTCATTCTCGAAGTTATGGCGGAATGCAGCAAATCCCCGGCCGTGCTGGTTCTTCCCTCCACACGTTTTCAAACCGATCGATAAAGTGAAGTACCAGAGGATTTCTTGGGATTATCAAATTAAGTTGAATTGGATAAATTTGATTCATATTAATTTCTCTTTTAATTCAATTCAATTTTCAGTTTTAAATCGGCTAAATTCAATTTCCAGTCCTTAACATTTTAAATCCAACTGGGCAAATGATCCGCTAAAACTCTGAAAGATGTGAATTTCTACTATAATTTGTGCGGCGATTCAATGATTTTTCTGTTATAGCCTAGCATGAGCCGTAATTTTCAGATCACATCCTTGTCAGAATAAACAGAGAGAGAGAGAGAGAAGGAAGGGAGAGAAAGAGAAGAGGCAGAGTAGATGGTCATTTCTTATCTTTTAAGAGCAAAATAATCTATTCTCCTGTGAAGACGTTAATTCATTCACAAAATTAACATAAAGAAGTTAACTAATACAGTTTTCATTGGCAGAATTTAAAAATTCAAAAAAATTCAAAAAAATCCAAAAATAGAAAAACAATTACCATTATCCAATCGCACGGACTAGAAAGTTGTTTTTATCTTCCTTTTCAGAATTTAGAAAATCCATTATTTTCATAATAGATTCAAATCTATATTTTGGTGAGGGCCATAGCCTGATTTGATAGTAGGATGAAATTTATTTCTTTCTGGAGGAAGCAAAACGTAAAAAAACCAAGAAAATGGCAGCATTATTCATATTGTAAATTCCCAGAAACTCGCATACAAAAAGGAAAAGTGAAGAAAAGAAAAGAAAAAAAAAAGAGGCGTCTTATAAACAAGTGCAATCTCTGGATTTCTAATATTAGTTAGTATAAACTGCATATGTTGATCCATGGCAAGAAACTGGACACATACATAAAGGATTAAGGTCACAGGTGCACAGCATTATCTCAAGTTCCTGGCCACTCACTCGTATTAGAATCATCAAGCTCAACCTGTAAGTTGGTATCATGAACTTGGACAAGTAACTAACATTTACACCACTTTAACCTACCTCAAGGATATGGTTAGTCTCCAATATGCTTCATGTCAATTTGCTAAAATACCACTACCTGATCATCAAAATTCCCAGGGATCTCAAATTCTGAACTTGATACGTTCCCAAGCTCATCCAATGTGTCCTGGAAGTCCTGATATTTGTTAAGACAAATTGTCACCAAAATAAGATCATGGCGACTAGCATATAATCAGAATTTCTTCAACAATGATGAAAATCAGTTCACTTGACGTTTAGTAGTTACTTCCAAATATAAACTTACCATAAAACCACCTTTATGGGTTGGACATTTTATCAAGATGATATAAATTACAGTGTATTTGTGCTCCTTTTTTCCTTGCGGAAGATGGTTCGTATTGTAATAATATCAAAATTCACATACTATAATTCCCATGGCATAATTATCAGGAAACCTCTGGAATATAGTAACTTATTCAGCACCCAGTTCATTACCTCGTCATCTAGGTTGACAGGTGAATTTTCCACACGCATAGGCAAAGGATCAGTGAGAGTTTCATCAGCTTCCAGCAACTCCTGCACGTAGGATATGTGAAACTTTATATCCTAACCAAAAGCAAATCTTGCATGTAAAGTGAATTGTCAAAACCACAAACAAGAATATGCAATCATCTCTTATTGGGGAACTCCCACTTCCACTGACTTATTGGCTGGCTAGTCTATAAACCGGATACCCATAACTTGGAATCTAGGTTGTCAACGTCAACTAGATCCAGTAACTTGGGAATTGCATTTCTTTGCAAAATATCCGTTAATTAACCACTAGAAGTTTGTAGCCTCTTAGGTTGCACGGTCTTGTTCAGATAAAGGAAGTATACATACATTACAGCTTACCTGCACAATGTCTTTTGGAATTTATCTGAACCCCGAAGGAAAAATGAACAATTATTAGGTTGTGCGAAATTACAGCTAAACAAGCCTACCTAACTTGTTCATGAATCATGTTCTGGAACATTAATTGACATATTATGTGAGCATCTGGCTAAAGTCAATATTGTCAACAATCAAATGTCATCTCATGATAACATGATTAATGGCCATGTGATTTGCTTTTCTTCTGGCCATCCTTTATGTTCCTGGCCATTCCAGGGCAGTTATTCAAGAAACACGTGAAATAGGCCATCATGGCTTTTACAATTATAGATAATCTGATTTTTGCAAGCTAATATCTAAAAGAATTTATAGCAACACTAATAGCATCAATTATCTGCAATGCAGTACATTTTGGATCATCATATGATTATGGTTACATGGTACATCACTCAGTTAGACATAGGGTGTGTGATGGGTAGGCTTGGCTTGTAACCAATTTGGAAAGTGGTATATGAACTGTATTAATTTTGTTCACGCTAGGTGATTACAAATAACTAGTATAATCCCACAGTGTAAGACATCAAGAAAATGGTAAAATCCTTGTATTTTTTCATTAAAAAAAAAGAAATTTTTTCTTTTGTAATGTATAAATGTTATAAGATTAGTATCAGTAAAAAGAAAGTCCCAAGAAAGTTTACTATTAGACTATGGGGTACACCAATACATTAGACAATACAAATTAGTAGTTAATATATTAATTGGCCCCTAACCTAATAAAGTTGTCATCATTTTATATAATTCCTGGCATTTACTTCCTAAAACATTAGAAACAGCCACAAGGTTCCCACTTCCCCATAATAAATAAGTAATAAATTAGGGACTCCATTTCCATTCCACATCTCTTCTTCTTCTTCTTCTTCTTCCTCTTCTTCTTCTTCAGTGTACTGCTACTTTCCCTTATCAAAACTTCAGTGTCCTTGTTTCTTTTTTATTATATTTCTGTGGGAAGTGCATACTTGGTAAATCAAACGGAAAGCAAGAACTGGAATGTCAGTTTTAGCGATCCAGATAACATACCAAGATGATCCAGAAGGCCAACATACTACATTGTGGGAAGTGCATTCCAGATAGTGGTTAGTTGGGGTGGAGGAATGAATTGGGTAACTAAGGTCGCAACTATGACACTTTGAAAGCCCCTTAGTACCACAACTACTATGACCAGGGTGGATTTGGGATTAGGGTATCATACTCATGTCATTATAGCATCGACCCAATTATAACATGAAAACTTCACATCAAGTCAATTTCAAGCCTAGAAAAAGGTTACCTGATCATTTGGTCTCAAAGAATTCTCAGAATCTAAAGGCACTGGCTTACTTTCTTCTGGGCTTCCCTGAAAATTAAATAATTCAGCCATCAGTGTAAGTTCAGGCTGCTGTTTTAGATGAACAAGAATTCTTTGATGAGGATTATCCCACAGATTATCCCCATATATAGAAGTAGCAGTTGAAGCAAGCAATACAATGACGTTCCATTTTGATGACAGAATATTTTGCCGTTAGTTTGCTTCATCTGTATTCATTTCAATTGATATAAGCAACCATACCTCTTCATCCTGGTTAGCATAAGGGTTTTCTTGTTTCATGGTTGAAGGTTTCAAATCAGGAGTTCCCTGAAACAAAAGCAGAGTTGTCACTCCTTTTATATGAATCTTTATACCAAATGGATCAATATGACTTCACAAATCGATCTATACAAACATGTATAAAGCAATCACTAAACCATATACAGATAAATAAAGAACAAATAACTAATGACATAAGGCCAAGAAACATACCAGTTCATTTTGATCAAAAGAAATATGCCTCCCCCCTTTGGTAAGATCCCTTAAAGTGCCCTTCAAAATTCAATGTCATGACAAAATATAAGTTTATAAGTTACACCAAAACAAACAACAGTCTCATTAAAAGTACAGTGCATCTTAACAGATATGAATCAAGGCAGCTAGATGAGGAAGCCCCCAAATTTTTAACAGCGACAAGCAGAGACAACATTTTAGTTTTAGCTAAGAAACCTTATCTAGAATAATAGATGATAGATGGGTGTTGTTGTTTGTAAAGACCTCAGTAAATAAACATTTCATAGACAGAAGAGTACCTTTGTACGCATATCAACTGGCATAATCATATTCTATGATAAAATCGATCAAAACTTGATAACAAACAGTGAAAACTTATATTAAAGATGAGACGCCAAATCAATGAACATGGATCCAGCTACCCAGGCTCCTAATCCACTAACTTTCTTTACACATGTTGGTTACATTCACCTATGCAGTCACATGATACATGAAATATCACACGCAGTCAAATCAGAACTAGAAATTTTTTCAGATGACAATGGAAACATAAGTCCATAAAAATATCAAAGGTGAGATATATTTGAGCAATGAATGGAAGGAATCTTGCTCGAGTTGAAGAGGAAATTATAGAAAGGATTCAAACAGTAAATAATAGGATTTGCTTATGGTCTTCAAACGAAAAATTAATGAACATAGGAGACATGCAGCATTATACACACTGTGACTAATAAACCTAGAAATCAACAAAAAATAACATAAATGGGACAAAGAAGGAAGAGCTTCATAACATACAGAAAGAATACAGTCCAAGAATGAAAAAGGATAGAGATGAATGATTCAAAACCATTTAACACCAAATAATGACTGAAATAACAGGTAATGATATAAAAGCTATTTATTTATTTATTTTTTATTTATACATTCATGGTTCCATAGATGAGTCTCCTTTTCTGCAAATGGTCAGCACCATGATAGTGCCTTAAACAAGAATTTTAGCCTCAAATCAATTTACCACAAATATAAAAAGGGCATTGCTCAATAGTGATGATTGTTAAACCAAAAGGCTACCATAGTTGCATCAGATGGAGAACAAAACAATCTGATTAACACCACTAAATCCACCTTATTTGCCCACATGAGGCCACAAGCATTGCAGAGAGTTCTTGGACCAGCTGGGCCCCGACGCATTGCTGGAGTGTCCTTTTCACTAATTCCACAGTGTTGACATCTACGTGAACTAAACAAAAATGTGGAAAAGAATTACTACAAAAAAAAGAAGAATACTTTAGCATCAATAAAGGGCAGGATAAAACCAAGCAGCAATATCAACTTTATATTTAAGCTGTAACCTGAGATTTTTGATAATATTTTAGAAGCTAATAGAAGTAATGAGTAAGTTCAACTCACGCAGATTCAGAATGGGGAGTGCCACTATTTGGTTCCCAGTTGCTGCCAGCATCTGTGCTGTAACAGTCCTTCAGTGATGCAAATTGTCCATTTTTACGGTGCATTCTGGCAGTAAAATCAGTGTCTATAATTAACTAATGTTGATTTGCTTTACAATGCTGACAACAAGAAGAACTGATAGATAGAAAGAAGAAACCCAGAATTTAATCCACAACAGTGGATACATATTTAGAGAAGCCAACAATAGTGCAACAAAATTCAATCACCATGTGCACACATAATTTGCCCTTTGTGTCTGCGGATGAGTGGAAGTGCAAGGGAAAGTTAGGAGCCTACGTAAGAAAGGTAAAACTTTGGCTTCTCTTCACAAATTCATTGTAGAGATTTACAATGACACCAAAGCTCCAAGAAAATATGCGCTCACTTATAAATCTATACTTTAACAGTATAGCAGAGTAAACTAGAAATATTATTATACCCTCAGTTATTTTTGTTGCAGAAACCAGATATCCAAGGCCCTAGTTTTAGTACAATCATCAAACTCAGCAACTACAAAAGCAACAAGTGAATTAATTCCTGAGAGGAACCCAAGAAACATCCATGAGGCAAAAAAAAGACACCCAAGGCAGTTGTTTGTGAAACTAGGACAAGAATTCCCACAGATTAGAACTGTTGAAGAGACTGCATACATTATTTGTTCCCAGTTTTGCAAACATGACTTGTGTGTTAGTTATATACACAATTCAAACACCTAGAAAATAGAAGAGGCCACATCTCTATGAACAGAAAGTACTAGAGACTGGAGAAGCCAAATAAAGTAGTGTTAAGAAAAAGAAAAGTTAAAATGTTGACAGAAGTCCAACCAAGAATGTGTTGATAATGTTTCAGCAACAATATGTATTCATATCAGAGCCTTGATCATTTTCAATGTCCAATATTATATATCCCACTAAACCACAGACTGAAACTCATAAGTCATGAACCACCTCAGGCAGGACAGTGCTTGCTGTCTATAGATGCCTACTGCATGGATTCAACATGCCAGAAGCATAGCTGGTTTACCTGGCAAGTTGGAAGACCAGGCGCACAAATTTAAAGGTCTATCCACCAGGAAACTCTAATAAATGAAGGGTAATTGATTTTTTTTTTCTTATAGTAGATTGTTCACCAGAATGAAGTATTGAGAAAATAAGGTAATAAAGGAAAATCAGAACCAAAGCATGGCAAACCTTGAGCAAATAATTTCTGATGTAGAACATCAGAGTTCAATTGGTACATATATTGAATGAAATATTTATTTTTCTCTAATAACAGAAGCTATATGAATTTGGTATCCCACCTCTGGGCAACTTCTTTCCGGCAAGTGTACCGAATTTTCTTTTCAAAACATCTCTCTTTACGCTTTTCACGGAACCTTACCAGAGAGGCAATTCTTCGAGAGAGTTTTGATCCTCGAGAAGCATCACCTACATTCTGGAACATATAGAAAGAAATATTAAACACTTACATATAAATCCACCAAATACATTTTCATAAAGCAGAGTGTTAATAATACATTATATACTCCAGCATTCTGTTGCAGCAAAAATTCAGAACTTGGAACACTAGCAGGTGTATCTGTCCCTCCTAGAAGTAATAACACTGCTTGCACCTGTCACATGCACTCCAGTGAATCAAGACACGGAAAGGCACATGAGATGACTCATAGGCTTGGCCACACTTTGCACATGTTTTTTCTCAGAGAAAAAAAAGATCAATAATCATTAAAACGAGATTGCGATATGCCCAGAAAAATTTATATATGAAATTACTAGTGGACAAAATAAGAACAGATTTATAGCCATTCAAGATTCCCGAAGGTGCAACCCTCAATGCTCTTTTCTATTAACACCTAGTTTACCAGAAAGGGGAAAATAATTGGGTTGATTGCAAAAGAATTCCCAAAGCAATTACAACTTGTACTACAAAAATGACCAATTTTCATCTGTCATGAGGTGCAGTACGTGCGTGTGCAATATTTAAAATTTTCCATTACAATGTGGGATGAACCGAAGAAAGTTCTCCTGCTTTTATATTTTTGCTAATTAGGTGCAAACACCTAACAGTATCCTTGCTCCATAAGCCAAAACATCATAATATTAGCACCATGAAGCTCATAATTTTATTTTCTCGAATTCCCATTGTCACCTCAAACAAAGAAGTCGAATCAAAGTCGGATAAGTAATTGGAAGTGTTTGAATTTATCATTTCTCCTTAGATACAAATCCGCCACTGTTTTCCCACAAGAAATAATCCACCAATTAAAACCGGCACTCAGCTCCAATCCCCTCCCCTTCATCACCTCATTTCTCAGAACCGCCACCTCTCACCCAATGGATTGAAAGAAAAATAAACCACAAAATGCAATCCAATTCATTAAAAACCCTATCATCAACAACAAATAAGACATCAAAATCAGTACAAAGGCACATGCATTCACTCAAGAGAAAAGCTAGGCAGATAAACCCTTACTTTTTGAGGCGTAACCGCAGGGAAAACATAGACTTCGCCTTCAAAAGCTATGGTAAGCTCACTAGTCCTGGCGGACTGAGCCATACAGCCATTACTACTCTTAAAATCCATCGAACTCATTTGCGGTACTTCTTCCACTCCATTCATAACGCCCTCCTCCTCCTCTCCTCCATCCAATCCACCGTCAAGCTCACCACCATCGATATGCAGCAGCCTCCGATCATCCTCCTCGCCACCGCAAGGCGGTTCTCTGAGTGGAATCGCATTCAACCTCTCCATTAAGGCCTCAAGAGTATGACCCACATAGAAGAGAAGTGAGGGAATTGCTGCGCGTGAATCTGTATATAGGGAGAGAGCTTCAAGACAAGACTCCGAGTTTCTGCAATTTGTCAAAAAATCAAGGTTGGAACTTTCTTTTTCTGAAATTTACTCCAAAATTGACTCTGGATTGACATGAAATTGCTGCTCAGTTTACAAATAGAACCCTACTGTTTTTTATTTTTTTCCTAATTTAGAATCACTACATTTTTAATTTATTATTTTAAAATATAATATATATCAATTTATTATATTAATAAAACAATAAAAAATAATTATTTATTATACAACATATATATAAAATATAATTATTTTTATATACATATTATTATAATTAGTTTAATTATTATTTATAATATTTTTAATTTAGGTATTATGATTTATAATTTTAAATAATTTGTTGATATAGAAATTTAATTTTAAATTTATCATTAGTGAACTTTAAATTTATAAAATTAACTTAAATTAAAATAAACTAAATTATTATAAATATTAAAATAATAAGCATTAAATTATTATAAATTATTAAAATTAAAAAAATAAAATTATTATAAAAAATAAAATTTAAATATAAATTTTTATAATTTAATACTGAAATTTTTAATATAATCACTATTTTATTAATAAAGTGAAAATTTAAAAATTAAATTATTTTTTATCAAAATGATAGAAATTAATTTATAAATTTTGTTAAACTTCATGTACTATATTGTAAATTACTTTTTTAACCGCCGTATAATTTACTCTAGTGACTGAATAATGTTGCAATTTATGATTTTTTTTTTTATTTTTAAAACCGAACGTTTTAATTTAAGTATTTTTATATTTATAATCTCTTAATTTTAAAATTTATTATAATTTTAAGATTTCGTTTATTTATAAAAAATAATTTATATTTAAAAAATATTTTTTTAGAAAACATTTTCCATAAGATAACTTTAGAAGATTAGTTAACAAATTTTAATAAATATTAATGTGAAAATTTTTTATTGTTTTTATTAATATTATTTATTTATATATTTAATTTTTAAATAATACCTCATATTAAGTTATGTTTTGCATATTTTAGTAATATTACTTTTTAAGTTGCATATATATAAATGTAAAAAATTATAATTAATAATAAAAGTTGTGTTGATTATTTTTTAAGAAATTAATTTATTTATAAATAAAAAAATAAGTTTATTATTTAATATAAAAAATATAATAATAAAAATTAATTTACATCTATCTCAGCCACTGGAATACTCAAATTAATAAAACTCAAATTAATAATCTGAATAATGGAGTGAATAAAATTTTTTAGAATTCAAGAGTATGGTGTAAAAATTGTGTATTTTACATGTATGATTATTAAATTTTATATTAGAGTTAATTATAGTATTTTTTAAAAATTTAATTAATATCGACTAATTGATAATAGATTTTATATGGTCAATTTAGGGGTGAGCCGTATTCGGTTCAAATTGAAAAAATCGACCGAATCAAATTAATTTTAAAATTCGGTTCGGTTAGGTTTTTAATTTTAAAAATTTCAGTTTGGTTCGGTTTGATCAGAAAAAAATAAAAAAAAAAATGAATCAAACCGATTAGTGATAATAATATGTTATTTTCAATAATATTGAAAAATTAAATTATATTAAGATTAAAATATTTTAATTAAATTTTAAAATATTAAAAATAAAGTGTAAAAAATAAAAAAGTTATTAAAAATCGAAACCGATCAAATCGAACTGAACTAAACCGAATCAAACCAATTCAGTTCGATTTCTGATTAAAATCGATTCGATTCAGTTTTTATACATACTAAAATTTCGGTTTTCGATTTATTCGGTTTGGTTCAATTTTAAACCGAACTGACCGAATGCTCACTCTAGATCAATTAATTCGGGATCTCATAATTATAGGTATAATGAGAATTTATTAAATTATATCTACTAATGCTAATTTTATGTAAAAACTCAAAATTTTCGAATGATGATAAATCATGATGAAGTATCGAGTATTATATTGTTTGAAATTTCTTTTTTATGGATAAAACTACATATTTATAATATCATTTTATTTTATAACAATCGCTCATAATTTATTTTGAATAATTATTATATTATATTTAAATTTTGTCTGAATTATTATTAAAAAAATTATATAATTAATATTTTAAATTGTAATAAATGATAATATTATTTAATATTTTAATAATAATTTAAAAATAAATTGAAATTGAAAAATAAAATTTAATATTTTTAAGCCAATGATCTATAATCTTACAAGCAAATTGTAGCCATTTATAAAAAAAAAAAAAGGAGAAAAAGAAAGAAGGATTTTTTATAATAATAATAAAAAAAAACTATGATTGGACCAATAACAAGACCTAACAAAATAATAGAAAAACAATTCATTTAATGAAACCAAAACTTAAAGACTAAGCATTCGATTTTAAAATAAATGATATATTTATTAATTATGATATAATTTAAAAAAATAAAAAGTAATTTATTTTATATTTTATTTTTTAATATTAATATATATTATATGATTTAACTTTGACTTAATAAGTAAATATATATTATATATACAATAAACTTCAATTTTATTCCACATTCACTCAGAATATATATCATATAATATTTTTTTTTATTTTGTAAAATTCATTTTTAAAATTTTAACTGAAATTAAAACTCAAAATTGAAATTATATATCATATTATTTGAAAATTATAATAAATAATAATATATATATAATTTTTATTTTAATTATTTAAAATTAACTTCAAATAAATAAATTATTATATATATACATTTTTTTTGGATTAGCAAATAAATGATCCAAATATTGAAAAAATATATATATATTTTACAAAATTAAGTGAATTTTTTATGGAAGAAAAATTAAAATCAGCTGTGTAATTTGCCTGCAGACGTCATAACATTAATTCGCACGTTTAAAATGAGGCGTTAGAGATTGTGGTAAAATAAGCTAAAAGACAATTTGGCAAAGCACAACTAATCTCAAAACATGAAACAAACCCAATTTTAAGTAATTCTGACTCGTTAGATTTTTATTAAATTCAAATTTTTTTTTTGAAAAGTATTAAATTTAAATTTAACTTTCCGGTTTAAATAGTATGAATTTATTTATTTTATATAATTTTCAAAACCAAATAAAAATATAGCTTATCTTTATTTAATAACAATTAAAATTATAACCGAGTTTTCATACTTCATTTTTCTACTTAAAAAAATAAGGTCCAATTTCTCCTTTATTTATAGTTTAAGTTTATTTTTTAAAAAAAAAATTTTGTTAATTAAAATATTAAGTTTTTAATATTACTGATTAGTCTATCAATTTTAAAAAATAATTAAAACATACATTTTAAAAATTTATTAATTAATATTTTTATTAATTTTAATTATTAAATATTATAAAAAAATAAAATACCCGAGAGTCTGATTATAAATTTTTAAAAATTTAAAAGATTAATTAATAAATCTTTTAAATTTAAATAATAAAATACTTAACGATAAAATTAATTAAGGGATTAATTAATAAATTTTTTAAAATATTAAAAATATTTTAAAGCATCATTTAAAATCGAAAAATTAATTAGTAAATTTTTTTATATTATAAAAATTAAGTAGTAAATTTTTTTTAATTAATTAAAAAATTTAATTGAATTTATTTCACCGTTAAGTAAAAATACATAAATTTAATTGAACTTATTTGATTAAATATGTCTAATTAAGTAATGGAAAATTTATTATGCAATCCTTAGATTTTATCATTAATCCTGATTGAATTCCCATATATTGAAATTTAGAAGATTTGGTCCTTTAATTCTTTTTATCATACATTTACATCTTTTTTTTTTGTATTAGTTTAAAAAATTAAACTACCCTTTAATTTTTCAATATAGTTGGTCCATTAATTTTATAATTAATCATAATTTTATAATTAATCATAATTTTAATATTTTTTTCTTACTCTTGATTACTTATTTTTATCTCATTACTTGATTGCCTAGTGTTAATTAGAGTGTTATTACCAAATTTTCAAAATTTTATCTAGAATACTTCACTTATAAAATTTTTTCTTTTTCTCAATTTCTCTTCAAATAAGGGCATGTTTGGTATGAGTTAAAAGAAATTAGATATTATGGTATAATAGTTAACTTCTATTGACCTACTATTCAGTTATGATTAATTTTAGATTTTTTTTTTTTTTACTTTTTTCTGGTTAATTTCCGTCTTCTTTGAAAAACTTAATCGATTTTGATTTATGATTTGGATTGATTTTCATTAGAGATTTTGAAAATTTTCGATTTGATTGAGACACAAGGGGAGAGAAATAAGGCTTAATCATTTTCCATTTTAATTGTATGCATTTTTGGTAGGGGTGGGCATTCGGTCAGTTCGGTTTAAAACCGAACCGAATAAACCAAAAACTGAAATTTTAGTATTTATGAAAATTGAATCGAACCGATTTTGATCAGAAACCGAATCGAACCGAACCGGTCTGATTCGGTTCGATTCGGTTCGGTTTGATCAGTTTCGATTTTTAATAATTTTTTGTTTTTTACACTTTATTTTTAATATTTTAAAATTTAATTAAAATATTTTAATTTTAATATGATTTCATGTCTCTATATTATTAAAAAACATATTATTATCACTAATTGGTTCGGTTCAGTTTTTTTAATTTTTTTTTTATCAAAATCGAATCAAATCAAAATAATTGAAATTTCTGAAATTAAAAACCGAATCGAACCGAAATATATAAAAAATCGAATCAAATTTTTAAATCAATTCGGTTCGGCCGATTTTTTCGATTTGAACCGAATACTGCTCACCCCTAATTCTTGGTTTCGACTGAAATTTTGCTGTGTATTTTTTAGATCGGAATGGAAATTCAGTTTATAATTTCTAGTTTTTTATTTGTGGATTGGGAATTTTTCATTAATCTCTTTTTTTTTGTTGGGTTGTTGTGATTGTTTTTTTTTTTCAGTTATAGGTTTAAATTGCATTGCTGTGTGATTGGCAAAAGGGAGATGGGAGAGAGAAATGGTATGGCTAAAAAAAAAAAAATTATAGGTTTTTATTAATTTATTTATTTTTTTCATTTTTAACTTCAATTGATTGTTAACATAATTTATTATTGGGAGAATTATATCAGATTCTAATAAGAAATTCACTAGTTTTTTCTTTTAAAATCACTTAATTAAATATACATATATTTATAATTAACCATTTAATTTAAAAAAAAACAGTTAATTAATTTATTTTAATATTAATTAAAAAATTAAAAAATATAAATATTTAAAATTAAACAATTAAATAATATGTAATTAAAATATTTAAATTTGATAATTATTTTTTTTAACAGAATAATTAAGAGTTAAATTTTACCAAATAAAATGAACATTTTAATCGATTAATTTTAAAATAATAATAAATTAATAAATTTCTTAAAAACTCATAAATTTAATAATAATTCAGTTATTGTTTTTTTTTAAGGAATTGAAAGAAAATGGCTTTCTTTTAAAGAAAATGTTTTTTTTAATTAAAGAAAATATTAAATTAATTTTTAAGAAAACGACTCTTTTTTAAACTCTAAAAATTTTATTTACAAGACTGTATATAAATTCACTAATATCCTTTATTTTTATTAACTTACAACTAAACGCGAAAATGAATTATATTCTTGAAAATATTTTTTAAACATAAAGTTTTTTTTTTTAAAGATAATTTATTTTTCATAAATAAATGATATTTTATCAAATACTTCAATGAACAAGCTTGAAATTAAAATTATTAAAATTAAAAGAATAAGTTATTTCTTAAAAAAAAAATTCAAGACTTCCTTTTCTTAAAATTATTTTGCAGTTATCCATCCGCTAATAAACTTACAATAAGTTATACAAATATATCAAACCAAAATATATTATTATTATTATATGAAACAGATCGGTCGAAACATATCCAGATAATTTTTGAACCCATTTTTTATTTAATTCAAAATAATTAATTAAATTATTTAGTAATTTCGTGCTAATTATTATATACAATTTAAAATTATTATATTCGCCGATATGGAATTGAATTCCAAACAGACGGCTGACCGTTACACTCTATCTTGCTAAATTTACAACGTTCTCATCGTAACTGAATCGAAATAATTGCTAAACCACAATCAAATCCTTAAATATTGTGGTTGGCTAGTATCTCAGACGGCTCCACCTCGACCGTCTCACACAGATAGCTCTTTCCTTACAGACCCACTAATTCTGCACAATTTATCTGATCCAGAATGGCTTCAATACCAATTGAAACAGTCCGACTGAAACTGACCTAAATAACTTTTGAATTCATTTTTCACTTGATTCAAAATGGTTAAAATTAATAATTTTGTACTAGTTATTATATATATTTGAAATTGCTGTATTCCGCCGACGTGGGATCAAATCCCAAGCAAGCAGGCATATGATCGTTATAGTATCCTTCCTATCCAGCCCTAGTTTTAGGATGCATATAAAGAAGAGAAATAATTCCCATCAAACTTCAGCAAGCAAGAGGAAAGAATACCACCAAGAACCTTGCTGCCAGTTTTCAGCTTGAATAATCGGAAGAGAGACAACAGATTACATGACCATATCAAGATTCATCTTCTAACCTGAAGCTTATGTGCACATACATTTCAGAACAGTTTATATATGAGACAAGCTGCACCTAATTATATATACAGTTGGTTAAAGCAATACAGAAAAATGTTATTACACAGGTTGAGAATTCATTCTGATGTCTGAATGGCACCCGCTGCAAGGCAAGCAACTAACAATTTTCACGTTCAAAAGAATTTAATGGTTCATGTTTCAGCAGTTGCTTACCATGAAAGAAAGGAATAAATTACACGGGTGCCGCGATATCTGTTGCAATGGCTACAGCATCTATGCCTTTAGCTTCATCTTCACTCTGTGACAGGAAGGAATACAATTATACCCCCATACATGACTTTTGATGAGTGAGTTTGGGGAAGAGGGGGGAGAGAGAGCATTAACACAGGATCAGTTTTAAACAGTCGACCGAATTCATGATTCATACGACTCTTTACAGCCATGGTGATTGAATCCACCATGGTCAAAACCAAACCGCTCTCTATTTTCTCTCCGAACCCCTTTTTATCTATCTTAATCCACGTCATTTATATAATAAGAATCAAATTTACGATGTCAATAATCACAGTAAGTTGAAAAGATGAAACCAAAACTAATTCTGATAAGGTTAGTGCTAAAATTGGATTAAGTTGTAAAAACATGTTAGCATAAGGCCATGAATGTTGTGCGTGAGGGTGAAGAGGAACCATGGAGAGAACAAACATTACCAGGATGGTGCCAAGGATTTAGTTTGATTTTGGCTTCGAAAAATTGCTTAGCTACTGATTATTTGGCTCTGGTTGAATAATTCTAGGGTAGTGGGATTCACAATCATATGAAGGAAACTCGCTGTTCGGTTTTAACATTGACATTTATATTTAAAGACAATTGCACAATACAATGAAGAAAGTGAAAAATGAAAGGTTGCGACAAAGAGGAAAAGCTCAAGGAGATGGAAGAGTCTGATAGGGAATCTGTTTATGAGTCAGGTGAGTGGATTGCTCAATAATACAAGTGAGGGTCCAATATGATTGTTAGGTTTAGAGCAAGTGTGCTAATTTGTTGCTCAACTGCATATGTGCACCAGTCACGCTAGACAGCTAGAGTCTTCCAACTTCCCAAACAGCAATAAGGGGCATCATATAGTTTACAGAAAAAAAAGGAAAAAAAAAAATGTTTCTACGATAAGGCCCGTACCTTTTCAGTTGACTTTGCAGGAGGACCTTGTAAATCCATGCTTGATACCTTAGAAAGGTCTCTCAAGATCCCCTGAAACATTAAATCCTTCATAATGAGATGAATTCCATAAGTTAACCAATTATTTCATTAGAACAGAAGTTATTACCAACTTCATAATTCAACCAACCTTGTTAGCCCACTTGAGCCCACATGCATTACAAAGGGTTCTTGGACCAGCTGGCCCACGACGCATCATTGGAGTGGACTTTGAACTGGTTCCACAATGAGTACATCTGCGCAAACCACCAGAAGAAGTCATACAAGGAAGGAAGGATACTCAATATTTCTGTTGGAGGATGTGTGTATTTCAACATGTAGATGCAACAGCTCATAAAAATGCTACTGTCAGACAGACCTAACTGCGCCGATGCCTGTATCTCTATTTTCTCATTGTTATCATGTCCTCATAACCAGGGAGGCAAGGGGTGAGACAGAAGTTTGGGAAAGAAATCATCCTGTGTTGATCAGTACTCCTTTTTTTTTTTTTCAATAATGTCAACTGAATACTAAACAACAGCAACTAGAAATGAAGGGGCCCAAGTCTCACATGGAATAAGCTCCATTTGATCTTTCATGTAAAGGGCATGGCACTCGTACAAATCCAGAGTGCTTTTCACTATTTCATCAAAGACCAAATCTCTGCTGATTTCATATTGATTTTTCTTTTGTATAGAAAGTTTCAGGTTGCCTATTGCAGGCCAATAAATTATTTATTTTGTCAAATAAAACAGATAATCGATGAAGATTTTTTGGTTAAAGGTTCAAAACAAGGTAGCAACATGGTGAAAGAAACAGATAGTAGAGCAATTCAAACAACGGCTTAAAAAAAAGACAACATTTGATGAGAGCAATTTTTTCAACTCAGTATAAAAATATTGATGCGGCTGTGGCATTTGTTATATGTCTGCAGATAGTGCTGCTCTCTATTGAAATGACAATATACGTAATTCTGTAATACAAGCTTGCAATTAACATAGGGTGTGCAGTTCCGACTCCGGTTCAGGTACTATAATTGGAATTGAACCGCACCAACCTTTCAGTACAACTCCAATTCAGTTCTTTACTGTTCTAGTTCTAGTTCAGTTTTGGTGCTTTGGTTCAGTCCAGTTCCAATTCCAGTTTCAGTTCTTGAAACAATTTATGCAATTTTTACATGAAAAGTCCTTCCTGAATTACCATTTAAGATTTAAAGTTTGTTACTAATACATATTATATCATATAACATACCTTGTAGCTATTCCTTAATTATCTAGGCTTTAAATATAAACATACATATAGAACTAAGAATTAAGCATATATGCAATACACTAATATAATTATAATCAAGAATTATAAAAAAATTTAATGTATTAACAACTAAAATTATGAAGAAAAGGTAAAGGAATGAAAGATAATCTTAACTGTATATAAATATATAGGAATTATACACGATATCCACAAAATTTTCAAAAAATCATATAAATCAGTTTTTCAATTTTGTTAATCTGGTGCGGTACTTAGTGAAGAACTTGAATCGAACCAAAACAACATAATAAGTTCAGCTTGATACAATTCTGATTGGTTTGGTTTGAAAGCCACAAATTGTGCACACCCCCAATTTCAATATGATATAACAGCCATTCAAAAGAAACATAAAATACTGGCATATCCTCTTTTATGAGACAGCAATAGATACATATTGGATTTGGAAGAAACAAATCAACACTTACGAAGTTTCCAGCATGCTATCATCTTGTCCAGAACCCTGTGTCACATTCCAACCAGAAGAAGCTGCTCCTGCTCCATCAGAATTAGCCTTCGATGAAGTAAATTGTCCCTTCTTACGCTGCATCCTGAAAAAATCCACACACGACAAATTTATAATATGGACATATGGACAAGTGGTTGGGAGAATGCATTATATTAGTAGACACAGGAATAGAAATTAAGAAAAAAAAAATGGAAGCTTTGATTGGTATCTTCAAGCTAATACAGTGTCCAATTGATAACTGGTCAACACACATACTAGATATAAACTGCCTTTATGTTAAAAGAAATGGCAATATCTCTCAATATGTTGAAAACTGTCTTTCAATCTAAACAATTAATTAAGAAAATTCATAAGAAGACCAGCTCCAAATTTTTATGAAAAAGAAAGGTTTGCTTAGGGGGAGAGGGAGGTCAATAACTTGCCAAAAAAACAGCTTGGGCATAAATCTTTGCCTCCAATAAACAAATCAGCAAGAAAACAAAGCTAGCATTCTAACAGAGGTGGAAAAATATGTAACACGTCAGCAACCTAAAAGTTCTCAAAATTAACTTGGCTAGGTAGCAGATGGCTAAAGTAACCCAAATCTGGTTATATTTGTAGCATTGTTATGTTATGAAAATTAAGTAATGGGGGGAAGTACTATATCATCCAACCACAAACCATTTTCTATTTCTATATTAATAAGGCAATCTTAACTTTTGCAACTGTTAAAGGAAAAAGCAACAACAAATTAAGAAGGTAGTTAATTTTACAACAGCTATAGTGAGAATTGTAGGAAGCTGCCAAGTCAAAGTGCAGGCAACGAGAGCCATATAATCGTGTGTGTGTGTGTGTGCATATATATATATAATTCTGTGGTGTAAACTAATAGTATTGCTTTTGAGGACAAGAGGAATCATTAAATCATGCCATTCCTAAAAGACACCCCTCGCAGATCTCAAATTATAAATACTTGAGGAAAAAGATAACAAAACTTGAAGCCTGATATATTTACTGAACCATGCAATTCAACTTCTACCAATCAAATATGTATAGAACAAGCAAGCCTCTCACATCCACACAAAAGGAAAAGCAATAAATGAATTTTTAGAATACCTAAGTGCAACTTCTTTCCGGACATTGTATCGGATTTTCTTATCGAAACAACGTTCCTTTCTTTTTTCTCTAAACCGATGCAAAGAAGCTGCCCTCTGATGCTGGATTGACCTTCCAGGTAAGTCACTTGGACCCTAGGAATATGAATCACAGCAAGTGCGTATAAGAAGCTATGAACATGTCTAAAAGGTACCATTGTAAGAAAATTTGCATGACTCGAATGATAGCATACACTTGGGTTAAGAGGGACAGCCCCTGCAGTAGGAACACCAGAAGGGATTTCATATCCACCTAAAAGTAACAGCACGGCCTGCACCTGCTAAAACCATCAACCTTAAACTTAAATTTACACAGTTTAATTAGAATACCAAAAGTAACCAACCTACTTAAAATCAGAAGAAAAGAGACTTTGGAAGATAAATAAAAACAAAATAAGCCCACTGTGCAATCGCGAGTGAAATGAAACAGCACATATTTCAGCTGTAAAGCTAGCTAACATATTCATAGAACACAGCTTAGGCTGATTTACAGAGAACATAACACCAAAATTTTCATATTAATGATTAACCCATTCACATTACTCCTTCAAAACTCACTAGCATGAACATGAAATTTTTCAATAATTAGACAACCTTGAAGGAAAGAAATGCTAAATTGCTTATAGAATTATCAGAAACCAGACAAGAAATACTTTTCAGTTGAAACAATTAGCCAAATGAGATACAGACAAGTGAAAAATCCAGCTGTCTGGCAGTTATGCTCGAAGATGAGGAAACATGAATATTTTGAATATAACCGACCAAAATTCATAGAACTAACAGCATTAAGTCATCAAATTATCAATTTTTGTCACAAAAATATTACTGAAAATATGATAAAATGAAGAACAAAGCCTACCTCAGATCTTGACCTTTCCCCTAGGAGGGGAAAACTAGAACTCTTCAGAAATATCATCGAGTTAAAAACAAAAAATTGAGATAATAAAATAAATAAGTAGAAGGAAAACTCAAATTGATTCAGTTTCAGACGAACAGATACAGGTACGTTCAAACAAAAACCAAAACCTGCGCCTTGGAAGAGCACCAATATAGCATAAAAACTAAGAACAATTGAAAAAAAAATTAGTTAGAAGGCAACTCAGTCCCAACCTTCACTAAAAAGTCAACCTTCTTTCATCTTGCATACTTAGGCTCATCACAAATTACAGGCTCCCTATTATTAACCAGAAAACAAGGACAAATACATAGCAGAACCCATAAAATTAACCAAAACCCAGAAACAAATTCCAGCACTCTTGAGATAAATCAACAGCACAAAGAAATCACAACTCAACCAACACCACACTTACCTTATCAGGGGAAACAGCATCAAACACATAGACCTCACCCTGGAAAGACAGAGTGAGCTGGTCAGCATCGCCACCGTTTCCAACCGCCGGGGGATAATCTTGTCCACCAGTAAGACAAATATCATCAGGAGGAAAACTGTCTACACCACCTGCATTTCCAGTGCCATTTTCATAGTGGATGTTAGGGTTGTCTATGGACTCTTCTCCACCTCCAGCTATATCTTCATCTTCTTCTTCTTCCAACTGGGTCTGTATTTTCATTTGTTCTGCAGTGTGCAATGGTGCTTGTATATTTGAATTGGGCATTTTTTTATTACATTCACAGGTTTTTTTGAGATAGAACAAATCCAAAAAACACTAAAAAAACCCCAAAACAGAAAAAAAAAAAGAATTAAAATCTCATCACAGAATAAAGAAAGAATAAACCTTTAAAATGGCCCAAAATTCAAAAGCTGAACTTTTATTCAACTTAGCAAACAGAAAACAAACATCCCAATAAAAGAAAGAGAAATATAAACAAAAACGTATGAAGAAACAATAGAAAAATCAACTGAAGATTATGACTTACTATTTAGATACACAATACTAAACGTCAAACAGAAGATGAAAATAATTTGAAACCAGGAAGAGATTACGGAGAAAGGAAGAGACCTAAATTTGGGAAGGAAAGGGGATTTCTATAATGGGTGGAAAGGGTATGAAGGGCGGTGAAAAGAGGAGGACGAAGAGGGTTGGAAAATAGGCCCTAGAAATGGGTACCAATTACGGTCTGTGCCCACTGGGTTGGCATGCCATCGGCCAGCCCACTGCGGCATCAAAGAACAAGGATGGCGTATTTTTCGGCGACAGCCGACAGCGTGGAAAGCTTGAAAATTAGCAAATTACCATCATTCGTGTGAAGCAATTATTTTTAAATGGCTCATCCGCCATTAAAAAAAAAAGCTTAAACTTTACTTTCGACGACAATAATAATCAAGACTTTTAATTTTGAATAAAATTTTAACTTTTAAATAATAATTTTTTAAAAATAATTTATCTAATTAAACACTAAAATTTAAAGTTTAATTAAAATTTACATAAATTTAATTAATATTTAAAAACAGTTAATAAATAAATATAATATGACATATTTATTAATTTAAAATTAATTAAAATTATTTTATTGATTATTCATAATTATAAAAAAATAAAAATTTTAATTTTATATCTAAAAATTTTGATTATAATTATTATTAAATATGAATTTTATTGATAAATTATTTTAAGATTAAAAATTATTATTTAATTTCTATAATATAAAAATTTTTTAATTAATTTTTTTAATTTTAAAAAATATATTAAAATATTTAATATTTAAAAGAATTTATTAGATAATTTATCGTTAATTTGTATGTTAATTATTTTACTATTTAATTTTATTATTTTAAAAAATTTATTAGTTAACTTTTTAAGTTATTTGTTTTAAAAAATATATATATTTTTTTCAAGTAAAACTATTGTTTATATTAATAAAATTTTATCAAATAAAAATAGATATCATCCCAAATAAAAATACTATTATACCTAATAAATTTTCTAACTAAAATATAAGCTGTTAGAGTCTAACAGAAATATCAATTCTAAAATCTAATAAATATTTACAATTATTTAAAATCAAACCCCTAGCAAACATTTACAATCATTTAAAATTAAACTCTGTATAAGATAATTTGATAAAAATACTTTTCAAGTACCTGACTAAGTATAAAATAATTTGATAAAAATGCTCTCTTTCTTTCTCATATATTGAAACTGCCAAATTCTCAACAGTTTCAACATAGAACAATTATTGCTTTCGGCTATCTCGACCTTAACGGATGAGCCACTTTATTATTGCCTGGTAAATTAATAGGGACAATAATATTTTTTTCATTATCGATAGTCAATTGACGCAGATCGTCTTTCCAAAAAAGAATAAAAAAAAAGTTAAGTTAAAAAAAAAAAGTGAGAGTATCAAACCACAAAGGGATTATAGAGAAAACTTATATTGAAAGTATATTTTAATATATTTTTTAAAATAAAAAATTAATTAGTGAGTTTATCTATATTATATAAATTAAATAGTAATTCTCTCTTATTTTAAAAATTAATTATAATTATAATAAATTTAAAAATTAAAATTTTATTATGTAAAATAAAATTTTTTTATCTATAATTACAAGTATAAAAAATAATATTAATTACTTACTATTACAACAATTAACTTTTGCTCCAATAATTAACTGCTACTCAAATAATTAATATTTTTATTCATATTTACTTTTATACATGTATATATATTATTATTTTTTAAAATTTATTAATTTTTTGTTAGCATAATTTATTTATTTTTTCAATGAAATTAAATTCATGTTACTTTTAAACTTATATTTGATGTGAATGTATTAATTAGTTTATATTAGAATTTGAAGTTGAATTTTCAGTGCTATTTTTTTTAAAATTTTGAATTTAAATTCTATATCTAAAATATTTTTAAAATAAAAGTATTTTATTTTATTAATTTATTCAATATAAATTTAAATTATTTAAATTAATAAATTTTAAATATATAATTATATATATTTATAGATTTAATCTGATAATAAATATAAGAGATCTGACTTCTACTTCTTCGATTTTTAATTTTTAATTTAAAAAAAATATAATTATATATAAAAGAAATTAAAATTGAAATTCTAAAAAAATAAAATTATCTTTTAAATAAAGCTTATATTATTTATTTATCCTTATGGAAAGTGCGACATATAAAATCCTGAGACAACACAAGCCCGCAGAAGCAAGATAAGAAATCACAACGAGAAATTTTTGAGGAAGGGAGAAAGAGGAACCATGAACGTAGAGGAAGAGGTTGAGCGACTCAAGGAAGAGATCCACAGACTCGGCAAGATCCAACCTGATGGATCCTATAAGGTAAATTCTCATTTCCATTGATAAAATTTGTTAAACATTGATGGAGCATGCGAGCGAGTTGAATTTGCATCTAGGTTGATCTCATCTGGATCCTGATTATTGGAAAATCTATCAATGGTGGATCTTGATTTGAGATAATTTTATAAGTGAGATCTGGATTCTAGATCGTTTTTCTTCTTTGTTTTCGGTTCTTTGGTCCATTTTTTATGTTTGGAAGCTGCAGAGTTGCAAGATGAATGTCAGTGCTGATTTAGGTAAAAATGTTATTTTTGTCCTCTAGGAATTTGATATCAGAAGTATAAGGATCTGATTAGGAATTGCTTTTTTGGATTAGGAATTAGATTTGGGTCTGTATGAAAATTGAAATGTCATGAGTTGGCTGTTGATTTTAAATATCGGAAAGGAAGAATGGGAAAACCAATTAAGTATACTTCTCTCTTGGGAGAATCTCCTTTCTTACTGGTACTTAGTAATTTTGTTTAGTCTTCTTCCCTCCATTGACAAAAGTAGACCATGCACACCCTTACCAATGTATTGGCTCTTCTATGGCAGTGAAGCTCCGAAAGAGAGAATGCAACTGATAACAGTTCCAGATTAGTCCACTTTTTGACAGTTTGTGTTTATTAACCCACTGCATAGAACACAATTATGCAATTTTTCTCAGATGGAATCCCAATTAGATTTTGATAGGAGTAACAATTGCTTCTCTCTTGCTTCGTATCCCATTTCATCAACAAAAGGGGTAAAGCAGAACACGTACATTATCTGATATTATTTCAATGGTTTTTGTTTTCTGTTTGTCTGTATGGATAATATCTATGAGGAACCAAAGGGCAAAGGCAGCAAACAAAAAGAGATTATTTACGAGACAGAATCAACAAAAATTACATCATCAGCGGTATCAACGGGAAAATGCCAACTTTAACAATAACTTTGGTTCTCAAATCAGCTATCTGAAATTATACAGAAGAACTTAAAATCTTCAACTCCTGCCATAAATTCCTGTCTTGAGCTGCAACTGCTTGAAAGCTTCTTTAACTGGGAAAGAAAGGCCAGTTTCTGTTGCTTTTGCTCCATCCATGTTGTAGTAGAGTTACATCTGTTTCAGCATTCTATTCCGAGGGTTTTCTCCCCCTGCTCAAAACTGTTGATTGTCAAAATCCTGCCCATGTGGGTCATTCACAAAACAGTATCTTTGGATGGTGCAAGCATCCTCCTATACTTCTCTCTAATTCCCATACAGAATCTCTCCCAGGATGATCCATATTAGCATTTCGTGTAGAGGCAACCTAAATTCTCTGCTTAACCTGACCCTCATTAACTCCTATGCAAAGTAGTAAGATGTCTGCCTCCCATCTTAGTTTTCTTCACAATTGGTGCAATCTCACGTCAACCTTCTCAAAGGCAACTGCAAACAAGGACTCATCAAATCATCCCTCTATTGCTGGGACAAACAAGTTAAGATGGCAGTGTTTTTTTTGTTGGGGGAGGGGGGGAGCCATTCCAGTCATCATGTAGCAAGATGACAGTCACCATTACTAACACATGAAAACTTATTTCAAAGAAGAATCTCCCTCTCATTACCGCTAAATATTTGTAACCCGTGACATTTGCTCCGGTTGTCTCTCCCAAAGTCATCCAAGTCATATTTAGTCCCAGTAAGCCAGTAACCATATTCTGTATTATTGCTCACTGCAATAATCTTTCAAGAATTAAAAAAAAAAAATACTGAAAACCAGAAAACAATTCATATTTTCTGGTTTTGCACCTTCATTTGTATTCTTGTAGGCTTCTCAATCAGCACCTTCATTTGTATATCCTTCCCTTGTATGACAATTTTAGCTGGTGTTGAATTGACAACTTGGAGATCTTCTAACTAAGTTTATACATCCGTCCAACCAACATATGATAACTGGAATCTGGAACTAGGAGGTTAAAGATTCTGGAAATCTTCATGAGCACAGTTTACTTTGAGGAAATCATGCAAACCAGAGTACATATGTTGGGAATATTTTGATTCTTTTACGTTCAAAGGAACATCAGAAAAAATTTCATTGCATTTGATGACGTTAACCATGTCCAGGTATTCTTTTAGCCATTGTTTATTGACTGAAACATAATTGAAATTGGTATGTTCTATTCAAAGACCTAATATCCTGTCTTCATTTTTCACCAAGTTTTGTTTTCTGTTTTATAGGTCACCTTCGGTGTGCTATTCAATGACGATAGATGTGCAAACATATTTGAAGCATTGGTTGGAACACTAAGAGCAGCAAAGAAGCGTAAAGTACTTGCATATGATGGTGAGCTATTACTGCAGGGTGTGCATGACAATGTGGAAATCACACTAAAGCCACCACCTCAGCCAGCATAGCATCGGCTGACTCGGTTTTCGAGAATGAATGGAATGCCAGAATTTCATGCAGCAGAACTTGTTTCTGCTGTTAAATGCAGTAAATGCTATTATATAGTTAATGTTGCTTGTGACAAGAAAGAAGTGTCTTATTTATGTATCTTGATTTACATCTGTTGAGTTTCTGTATGAAAAAACACACGAGAGATGTTGGTGAATAGAATTTATGGATGTATTTGCTTGTTTTAAAATTTTGGCCACAGTTTTGGCTCCACCTCTTAGAGTTTTCCTCATTTTGATCATAAGGGCGATTTCCTCATTTTGATCAAAAGGGCAATTCTTAGGTACGTATTTAGATACTAAGACTTTGTTTGAAACGGTTTATTTAAATGAATTCTTTCACAATTAAGCATGATTTGTTTAAAGTTAAAAAGAATTAGATTCTTATAATTAATAAAAGAAAGAAATGGAGTGAACCTTCTTTCCCTCGAGACAATTGAGACAATATTATCTTATGATCTATGCTCCTAACCCAAGTCTCTGTACCAAAATCAAGATAATTAAGAACATACTAGATACCCATTCGGTGATAATAAAATTGGTTCTTTTGTTGTAATTCAAAGTAATAAAAACGGTGCGTTGAGGTTTAATAACACGTTTTTTCATTAAACCGTGCGTAGGAATAATGAGCATAGGATGCCGTATTGTGCTTTTTTCTTCCTTCAAAGGGCGCCTTCCAACGGTAACTTGCAGAATCAGCTCCAAGTTGTTATGACAGTTACAGGTTGTTAGACTGGCGTGATCTATTAGTTACTTGGCCGGGAATTCGCAACTATTGTTAGTCTTCAGGGACTGTAATCATTGAGCATTCGTTTCTTGGCCATGACGACGGTGGAGACTCGTTCGCAGAAGTTGCGGAAAGAGATCGCCTCGACGGTTAGTGAGGCAGAGCATCATCAGGAGGCCAAATTCACTGGTATGCTGGATGAGTTGCGATCGTTGAATGAATAAGCCAGCGGTCAATGTCCATGGAGCAACAAAACAAAACTGGAATTTTCTCGTTCTAATGGAGAAAGGCAAGACCGATGGTTATTGAAATTTGAGTATTTCTTTTGAAATTGGTAAAATTGGTCCAGAGAATTGAGATAAGGTTGCAGTCTTGCACTTACAGGGTGAGGCAATTAAGTCGCATTAGGGGTGTTGGAAGAAATTTAAAGATGAAACAGAAAAGTATTAGAAGCCTAGACAGTGTTTAAGAACACTGTTCTTAAGGCGTTACCCATCAACACTATATTAGAAATCACATGAGCAACTCCCAGAATTTAACAAGCCTACTGGTAAGGATATTGATAAGCTGAGATCTAGGAGGGTTTTAAAGGGGTTTTGTAAGTTTGGAGAAAAACTTAGCCCTTAGAAATGATATTATCTCCTCTTTTATATTTTTTCTTTTTGCTAACGCGAGATAGCCTCTCCGCTATGCAGTGTCCTTAGGACCCCTCTCTATGTTAGGTGAGTATTTAATTTTCTTCGGCACGTGCATGGTTAGGACTGTGAAATGACTGGACCCACAGTCTTTTCTTGTGGCTGGGTTTGAGGAAAAAGAGCTGGGACTTAAAAAAAGGCTGGCTTTAAAGTCGAAATGGACTGAACCGGTTTAATTGTGGGCTGCTATTATAGGCCCGACTTCGTATGGGGCAAAATCCAGCGGGCATCAGATATCAATGCAGAACGATAAAAAAGGAGAAAAAAATTTTCAGTAGTTTTAGGTCCTTCAGCGATTGAAGCTCAAGCTACTATAGATAAGACTGAAATTGTTGGAAAGGCAATGGATCATGCTTCCGAATCAATGGAGCCAACTGAGCAAGTTGTCCAATTTAATGAGTTTTGTTCAAGTCTGGAAGAAAGTTTTAATAATTAAAATTCTTCTGGAGAAAATATTTATTTTTTATTATTTAATTTTAATTTAAAAAATAAAATATATTAATAAATTTATATAAAGATTTTAATAAAATTTTTAAGACGTGTAAAATATTTTTTTTAAAAGAAAAAATTATTTAATTTAATTTATTTTATTGAAAATAAATTTATATTAGAGTATCTAAAGCTAAAAGAGTTAAAAATATTTTAATTATTATTATTGGCAATAGTGTTGTCTTGTCTGCATATGCTGAAGCTAATTTTTATTATTATTATTTTTAAACTTAAATAAATCACTTTCTCCAAACAAATATATACTCTAAACATCAACTCTCTCCATTTGGTATTTTTTAAAATAAAAATTGAATATTAAAAAATAAAATTTAAAACTTTTTAAATACATTTATTACCAAACTAAATTTATAATGTCTAATTTTTATTTAAAAATTATAAAATAATTAATAATAATATTTTTGTAAATATTAAACACGTATCTAATTACCGTTTTTGAAATGATTATTTTAATTTAATTATTAAACATAAAATAATTTTAAACCTCATGTATCTTTATATATATATATATATATATATATATTATTTTACAAATATTTTATTTTATTTAAACTAAATAATATTCACACCTATCAGTTTATTAAATATTTATAACAAATATTTATTTCGTCAAATAAAAATCTTAATTTCAAAAAATATCTAAACACTTATCTCAATTTTTCGAATTTTTTTTTCCAAGAACACTTCTAAGCTCTCTTTCTATAATTTTTTTTATGGTTTCGCTATGCACACCGCATTGAAAAACACAGTAGTCTTCTGCAAGAAATCACCTTTCTCGATATCAGTTGAGAATAATCAGCCATGGCTTCTTCAAATCAATGCAAATTGATGATGTTCCCATGGCTGGCCTTTGGCCACATGCTACCATTTCTAGAGCTCTCAAAACAATTAGCAGCAAAGGGTGTTAAAGTATTATTCGTTTCCACTCCACGAAATCTTCAGAGATTGCCTTCCATTTCTCCAGATTTATCAGCTAACTTAAAGCTGGTAGCTATCCCACTACCACACATCAACGGCTTGCCGGAAAACGGCGAGGCCACGATTGATCTGCAGCTGGAGCAAGTTCAGGATCTAAAGAAAGCATATGATATGTTACAGAAGCCAATGGAAAATCTCCTACGCAATGAATCTCCTAACTTTATATTGTATGACTTTGTTCCCTGCTGGATCCCAGAAATTGCTGCTAAATGCAATGTTCCTTGCGCTTATTTCAGTACATTCTCAGCTGCTGCTTTGTCTTTCTTCGGTCCTCCACAAGAGTTGAGATCTTCTGCCCTGAGAACCAAGCCTGAAGATCTCATGGCACCACCAAACTGGTTTCCTTTTTCGTCTCTTGTAGCTCATAGACCTGACCAGGCAGCTATAATGTTCCGTAACTTGAATGTACCTGACAGATCTGGCAAGACTAGCGGCCACCGGTGGGCTGGAAGCCTGGAGGGCTGTGACTTCGTCGCCATACGAAGCTGTCCAGAGTTTGAAGATGCATACCTGAAGCTTCTGCAGGAACTGTATCAGAAACAAGTTCTGCCAGTCGGTTTACTTACATCAAATCTCACAGTAAGTGATACTGATTACTTGCCTGACTCATATTGGTGTGGTTCTTTCAAGTGGCTGGATCAACAAGAACAAAAATCTGTGGTTTTTGTAGCATTTGGGAGTGAGTATAAGATGCCAGCAGAACAAATCCAAGAACTCGCCTGTGGGCTAGAACTCTCAGAACAGCCTTTTCTGTGGACTGTTAGGAAGCCAGAAGGAGTAGATATCTCAGACTTATTGCCTAATGGCTTCTTGGCTCGGACTTCCGGTCGAGGGATTGTGAGTCTCGGTTGGGCTTCGCAGCGGAGATTACTGGCTCATCCAGCTATTGGTGGATGCATCTTACATTGTGGGTGGAGTTCCACCATAGAAACACTTGGTTTTGGTCACCCCACGATTCTGATGCCGATGATGGCTGATCAAGGTCTCAATGCGAAGCTGTTGATAGAGCAAGGAGTTGGCTTTGAGGTGCCAAGGTATGAAGATGGCTCTTTCGACAGATATGCAGTTGCCAAGACGATAAAACTAGTGATGGTAGGGAAAGAGGGAGAGCAGCTCCGGCTGAAGGCAGCTCAGATGCCAGAAATTTTTGCCAACCCAAATCTGATGCAGCTTGACAGGTTTCAGTGAAAGAATTCTAACTTTACAATCATAACCTCTGCTTCCAGCCTTCTCTTCCTGAGGTAGATGATCAGTTCCACAAGGCATTCCTATACTCCAAAAATTGTTCCTGTAATTTTAATTATTCATAATTTCTTTGATAGAAATTTAATAATAATTTTTAAAAAAATCTAATTTTATAAAAATATAAACATATTTTATTAGAAAATTTAGGAAACAAGAACTAAATAATTAGTATATCTCATAATAATTCATTTTTTTTCTTTTCTAACAGTCAAGGCACACAATTTGGAAGTCTCTATTTTTCTCTCTGGGTTTTTCTTCCCCTTCTCTATGCTCGATAGCGTCGACAGCCACTACTTCCACCCGATTTGGTTTTGCATGCGCTGGATTTGGCTTTAGATGTTCTCCCTTTGCGTTCCGGTCGTGGTTTTTATTGGGCTGCTGCTGGTAAACCTCTTGGTTTTCCTCTCCTTGTTCTACACCTAGTTGTATTGGTCCTTAGATTGCTGTAGATGGAGATGTTTTTGCCGCCTTAATCACAACTAGTACTAGTTGATGGGATGACACCAGAGAAGAGAGAGTAGCACTACTGGTTGTAAGTTGAGGTTCGGGTATGTATTTGTAATGCGGAATGAAACTGTGCTATGATTGGTCAAAAGAAAATGCGAGGTGGTCAGTCCTAGTCGGAATGAAACTGTGTTGCGATTGTACAACTTGCGAAAAAGAGCACGTGAAGTGGTTGGCGTTTACGGCAGCCATTTCGACGCTCAAGTTAGTAAACCGGAGAGAATGGTGAATCTAATCTAATTATTTAGAATTCAAGAATAGTTGTGAAGAAATTGTGTGTATTTGTCATCGTTGGCTTTTATACTGTAAGAGAAAACGGAGTTAATTATAATATTTTTTGAGAATCCTACAATGATGTGGCCGACTCGTTGATGAGGGATATCGTCGGCTAATTGGTGTGTGATCCCATGATTACAGGCGTAAAGGGGATATACGAGATTGTAGCCACTAACGATAACTTGCTGTGAAGACCCAACCTCTCCAGGGGAGGGTGAGTGACTGTGCGGTTGTCGAAACCGGTAAAAAATAACCTTTTCAGTTATCAACAATATTACAACTGCAGATAGTGGTGAAAGGATCGAATTTACAGAGAATTGAAAACTTACCTATCTTCCTTGTCAAGACCAAGAGAATTAACTGAAAGTAAAGAAACTGAAAGCAAAATAAAAATAAAGTGCAAGCAAAGTAAAAAGAGAGGTTTTGAAATTGATTGAATTGATCTAAACCTGAAAGCAATAAAAGAAAGCGAATAATAAAAGTAAAGAGATTTCAATAATGAGAAAGATCTAGTTGAAGAATTGGATCCACTTCAGTTGTTGGGATTGATCATTGACACTTAGTTTCCCTTGATAGATTCAATAGATTAGTTATGGAGATGGAAGACGCTTCTCACCACCATGTTTCTCCTTAATCGTAAACCAATTAGGGAACGTCCTCTAATTAATCACTAATCAACAAGTTGCCAAGGAATGTCCTTGGGTCTTAGGCATCAAAACAACTGTCAATTGCATTAAGAAATAGATAGATCTAATCCTAGCTACCCAAACGCATGGTGATATTGCTAGATTATGCAACTTCCTTAGTTTTTACACCAAGTGTTCTTATGTTTGAACAATCCAAGCAATTACAGACTCAAAATTATTCAAACTAACAATATATTATCTTGCAATCAAGAATCAAGTGGCCACATTGATCATAATAACAAAGCAATAATGGAATCAAGCATGAAATTGCACAAATATTAAATAACCAAAAGATAAACAACTTATGTTCAGATCTCACAATCCATAAAACAATCAAAGTATCACCTAATCTTCAACTAGAACAAAAGGTTTAAGCCACTCATGGTTGAAACAAAACAAGAAAATAAAGAAAGGACGAAAAAGAGATGGTGCCACTTGTAATCCCGTATGTGTGTCCAAGGGAGAGTAGAAAAAGCATGGGGAGGCTCCTTATGTGTCTTTTTATAGTTAAAAGTGTTGCCCTAGGTCCTTACTTGCTGCCCAAGTTGAACTCTTGTGTAATACCTGGCTAGACCCCGGCATCGGAATTTCTATTTTCCGGTGGATTCTCGGATGTCGAAAACCTCTAGAAGGGTAAAATCATATTTTTATAAAATGTTTTCATGTGTTTTAAGGTTTTAAGTAAGAAAGAAATTGAGTTTTTGAAAGAAAAGTACCAAGGAAGGAAAGCCAGGTTCGGCCGCCGAACATGGTGCAGTTTAGGGACCACCTTTGGCCCCCGAAGGTGGTCTGGCCAGCCACCTATAAAAGGCTCTATGTCCGAAAATGGGCGAGTTTTCTTCCCCATTTTCGGGCAAAGGTGAGTCCATGCCCTTCTATGGTCAGTTTTGATGTCTCCTTTTAAATCATTCATGTTTTTGATGAGTTTTAACTTAGTTTTAAAGATTTTTTAGCAAAGATCGAAGTTTGGAAACTTGGAGACCCCGGAGCCATTTCCTCCACAACTCCAAGTTTGGATCGCCTCTCCTCTCGAGTTATGTTATGTTATGTTAAGAGAAAGTCCAGTGAGGCCCATTCTATGCCCCTGGCACCATTGGAATGTGTAGAGGGCTATTGGTGACAAGTCCATCCTTGATGTGAATTGTTTATGATGTGATGCATTCCATGAAAGCATGTGTTTTAATATATTGTTTTACTATTCTGCTCACTGGGCTCTAGTAGCTCACCCCTTTCCCTTAACCCCCCAGGCTTGCAGGTTCGGGATAGACCAGGAGGTCAGCAAGAGTAAAGGCATAGTGTATGCAATAGTTAGTTGTGGACATGAAAGATAATGTAATGTAATGTATTGTATAGAATTGTATTGAGGATTAGTATTGTGCTTGACCCTAGAGTTTATGGTTAATCCCTTTTGATACGTGATTTTTATGTAATATTAATATGATGTAAACCAAGCTTGATATATGTAATGTTGACCCAGCTAGAGCATTTAATGAGGGCTCTAGTGTGGGGCTTTTATGTATTCAGTATTAGTGCATGCACAGGTCAAGCTTGGTAGATGGAAAGTTTGAAATTTTTATGAAAATGTATGATCATGTATGGGATTTATTTGGTATGACAGGTTGTATGCTAGGCTTGCTATGGGTCCCGGCGACCTTAAGTCGATCTGGATCCTAGCGCCGGTAGCGATCCGATTTCGGGTCGTTACAGATTGGTATCAGAGTCCTAGGTTTATATGGTCGGACCTAGAGAGTGTCGGGCTCTTAGATGTTCTAGAAGGGCAAGCACATTAGGAAAGTCATGTCCACTAGGATAGGATGTAGAGTCCTGTCTTAAATGATGATGTGAAATGCCATGATTTTATGCATGTGCATTAATGATATGTGATGTATGTGATGCGGGTTTATGTGTTTCCACATGAACCATATGATGCTAATGTTTTATGTGATGTGTGTTGTTTTTCAGTAAACAGAATGCGAGGCACTCGTCGATTTGCACGATTGACTGGAGTCCCACCAGAAAATGAGGGCATGGATGCCCGTCCCCCTGCATTGCCAAGGGCAATGTCCTACAGATCTAGCAGGGAGAGAGTGTCAAGGGACCCTAGAAGGTCTTTTGATGCAAGCAGAAGGGGAGCAGTTCAGGGAGGAATGTCAGCTGAGGGGGATGAAATGGATGTTGACCAGAGAAGGGATGGAAGTCTGGGTGTAAGCATGTCTGAAGAGGGCATGGGAGAATCTCAAGGAGGCACTCAGGCCTCGGGGTTTGCTCAACCACCCCAATATCAACCCTTTCCATAGGGCCCCGGGTATTCGATGGGAGGTACATCGGATTACCCCAACTTTAACCCTTATCCCTCTTTCATGCCTTACCCTCCTTTCTATCCACCATACCCCCAATACCCAATGTATCCACCCTCACCTTTCTATCCAAATGTAGCAAACCCTAATCAAGGGAATGTTGCACCTCCTCCACCACCCCCTGAATCTGTAGCTCCTGAAGTCCAAGTACCTAAGCCTAGCTCATCTAGAGGGAGCAGAGTTAAGATGACTGACTACTTGAAGCTGGATGCTCCCAAGTTCAAGACGGGAGATGATCCATTTGAGTACTTGAAGACAGTTAAAATGATTATAGATGAGTTAGGGGCAGATGATTGTAGAGCCATTCAGATGGCGGGGTTCACACTTAAATGCAAAAAGGCCCGTGAGTGGTTTAAAAACTATGTGGACCCAAGATTGGACAGTTTAACCTGGGAGGAGTTTGCTAATGAATTTGCAAGATGGGCTTTCCCTAATAGCTCAAGGGAATTGAAGATAATTGAGTTTGAACAGTTAAGGCAGACTGAAGAGATGAGTGTGGATGAGTTTACAGATAAGTTCTTGGAGCTGTTGCCATTTGTGGAGCAAACTTATGATACGGATCAGAAGAAAGCAAAGAGGTATACCATGAGACTCCACTCTAGGTATTCCTCCCTAATTCTTGCAGCAGAGAGGGAGAGCTTCCACACTATAGTGGATGCAGCACGAAAGATGGAGGCTAGTGCCATCATTCAGGGGACAGTTAAGCAGTCAGTGGCACAGTCTTCGGGTTCCAAGACCCCAGGCAGAGGAAAGTTAGATCCCTCTTCTCTGAGTACAGCAGCTTGAGGCAGTAAGAGGTGGAGTAGCACCACCAAAAAGCCAAAGAAGAATAAGTTCTGGAACAGGTTAAAATCAGGTTTGGGACTCAGTGGTGGCTCGAGCTCAGGTTCAGATGGTGCAGAGTGTTTGAGGTGTGGTAAGCTACACAAGGGAGTGTGTCGGTTTGGGACCACAGCCTGCTTCAGATGTGGGTAGGAGGGACACATGGCTCGGGAGTGTCCTAGGGCACCTTTCATGGCATAGTCCCAGCAGACAGCTTCTGGCAGTGTGGCTCAGCCAGCAGCACCAGCCATGACTCAGGGCATTGGCAGAGGCCGAGGGAGAGGGGCAGCCTCTTCTTCAGCAGGTTCCCAGGGTGAAAGTCCATCAGCTCCAGCTCGGATCTTCACTATGACACAGCAGGAGGCAAACATATCCAACACCGTGGTGTCAGGTAATCTCATCATTGGTTGTTCAGATGTGCATGCTCTAATGGACCCTGGTGCTTCTCATTCTTTTATTGCTCCGAGAGCCGTAGAGAGGTTGGGATTGATAGTCTCTGGGTTAGAGTGTCCTCTCTGGGTCAGTGGACCCAAGTGTGATCCATCAGTGGTAGAGTCAGTCTGCCGGTATAGTCCAGTGTTTATGGAGAGTAGATGCCTTTCAGCCGACCTTGTGGTTCTGGACTTGACAGATTTTGATGTCATTCTAGGGATGCATTGGCTATCTGCTCATAGGGCTACCTTGGACTGCAGAGACAAGGTAGTCAGGTTCAAAGATCAGGATGAGTCAGTGGTTGTCTTCAGAGGAGACAGGAGGGGTACGCCTAGAGGTCTGATATCAGCCCTACAGGCTCGTAGGTTGCTCAGGAGAGGTTGTCAGGGGTTTCTAGCTCATGTGAGAGAGCTGGATAGTCAGGTTAGGGAGCCCGCCTCAGTGCCCATGGTCAGAGAGTTTCCTGATGTCTTCCCAGACGAACTTCCAGGACTACCACCTGCTAGGGAGATAGAGTTTGAAATAGAATTGATGCCTGGAACCAGACCAATCTCTATCCCTCCCTACAGGATGACACCAGCAGAGTTGAAGGAGCTAAAGGAGCAGTTGCAAGAGTTGGTAGACAAGGGTTTCATCCGACCGAGTACCTCACCTTGGGGTGCTCCAGTGCTGTTTGTAAAGAAGAAGGATGGATCCTTGAGACTTTGTATCGACTACAGGCAGTTGAACAAAGTCACTACCAAGAATAAATATCCGTTACCTAGGATCGACGATCTATTCGACCAGCTAGCAGGAGCAGGTTGTTTCTCCAAGATAGATCTGAGATCCGGGTACCACCAGCTGAGAATAAGAGAAGAAAATGTGCCAAAGACGGCATTCAGGACTAGATATAGGCATTATGAGTTCCTAGTAATGCCGTTTGGGCTGACCAATCCCCCTGCAGCATTCATGGACCTCATGAACAGAGTATTTAGCCAGTATCTGGATCACTTTGTTATTGTCTTCATTGACGGTATCTTAGTATATTCCAGAAATGCAGAGGAGCATGCCCATCATCTGAGGATAGTTTTGCAGACCCTGAGGGAGCACGGCTTGTATGCCAAGTTCTCCAAGTGTGAGTTCTGGTTAAGGAGCATATCATTCTTGGGACATGTTGTATTAGAGAACGGAATTGAAGTGGACCCCAAGAATGTGGAAGCTGTAGCTAACTGGCCTAGACCCACTACAATTATAGAGATTAAGAGCTTTCTAGGTTTGGCAGGTTACTACAGGAGGTTCGTTCAGGACTTCTCTAAGATTACCGCTCCTATGACCAGATTAACCAAGAAGAACCAGAGGTTTGTGTGGACTGATCAGTGCGAGGAAAGCTTTGAAGAGCTGAAGAAAAGGTTAACGTCAGCACCGGTGTTGGCTCTGCCTACCAGTAATGAAGGCTTCACAGTGTTTTGTGATGCGTCCCGTGTGGGACTAGATTGTGTGTTAATGAAAAACGAGAGGGTAATTGCTTATGCTTCTAGGCAGCTGAAGAAGCATGAGTTGAATTACCCTACACATGACCTGGAGATGACAGCTGTGATCTTTGCACTTAAGATGTGGAGGCATTACCTTTGTGGGGTCAAATGTGAGATCTTCACAGATCATAAAAGCTTGTAGTACATCTTGAGTCAGAGAGAGTTGAACCTAAGGCAGAAGAGATGGGTAGAACTGCTTAGTGACTATGATTGCAAAATTCAGTACCATCCGGGTAAGGCAAATATTGTGGCAGATGCCCTAAGCCGGAAGTCACTTGGCAGTCTATCCCATATTACAGCAGAGAGAAGACCAGTTGTGAGGGAGTTCTACAAGCTCATTGATGAAGGGCTGCAGTTGGAGTTGTCTGGTACAGGTGCTTTGATAGCCCAGATGAGAGTGACACCCGTGTTTCTGGAGCACATGGCTCAGAAACAGCATGAGGACCCAGAGTTAGTGAAAATTACCAGGACTGTTCAGTCAGGCAAAAATGAAGAGTTCAGATTCGACAACAAGGGGATCCTCCGCTATGAGAGTAGGTTATGTGTACCAGATGACGTGAGATTAAAGGGTGACATTATGAGGGAAGCTCATAATGCCAGATACAGTGTTCACCCTGGAGCCACCAAGATGTATCAAGATCTGAAGAGAGTTTATTGATGGCCAGCTATAAAGAGAGAAGTGGCACAGTTCGTGTCCGCCCACGAAGTATGTCAGAGGGTGAAGCTGGAACATCAGAAACCGGTTGGAATGCTTAACCCACTGCCGATTCCAGAGTGGAAATGAGAGAATATAGCTATGGATTTTGTGGTGGGGTTACCGGCAATGTCCAACAGATTGGACTCCATATGGTTGATTGTGGACAGACTGACCAAATCTGCTCACTTCATCCCTGTCAGGATTGGCTATTCTGTGGATAAATTGGCGCAGGTGTTTGTTGATGAAGTGGTCAGGTTGTATGGGACTCCCGTTTCAATAGTGTCAGATAGGGGACCTCAGTTCACTTCTAAATTTTGGCGGAGTCTGCAGAATACTATGGGTATCAAGTTGGATTTTATTAAATGATTATTGTGTAATATCAACTCAAGTTAGATTTTTGAGATTTTTTACTAGATGAATTTTTTTTTAGAATATTTTTTCAGCCTTAAAAACCTATTTTAGCCAAATTATTTTTCCTTGGGCTATAGTTTGTATTTTGAGGTCATAAGCAAATCCTGACACCTATATCATCTAAATATAATTCTTCAATAAAATATTAATAATTGAAGATATGCATGTGTTTTATTAGTTAATAATTAATTAAAAATTTAATTTAAATTAAAAAAATTAAATTATTATAATATTAAAATAATAAAATTAAATTATTATAAATTATTAAAATTAAAAAAACTAAATTGTCAAAGGCTCTAGATGGATGGATATGCATGTGCTTTATCTTTTTGACTGTTCTACTGCCGAAGGAAATTAAGCTTGGAAATATAATATCTGAAGTATGAGCTTTTGACAGATGGAGGCCCAAATGCTATCCTCCCACAGGGCCACAAGTTCTATATTAATGGAAAATGTCTTTTATACTGTGAAGAAAATTGGGTGATTGAAAAATGGTGTCTCAAACAGTTGATCTTCTGAAAAATGAGCTTCCTCTTGAGCTGGAAGCTGTGGTTTTGCCTGAAGATGGTGTGATTGGCCTTGTTCTTGTGGACATCATCAATGGATTTTGCACTGTTGGTGCTGGAAATCTGGTAATTATCAATTACAGTAATAATTCTTCTTGAAAGAACAAATTTTACACTTGTTTTGGCTATTAGGCTCCAAGAGAACCCAACAGGCAGATTTCAGGAATGATCAATGAATCAGCAAACTTGGCTAGGGTTTTCTGTGACAAGAATTGGCCTATTCTTGCATTTCTTGATACCCATCAGCCAAACAAGCCTGAGGAACCTTACCCATCTCACTGTATTTCGGGAACTGATGAATCAAACTTAGTTCCTGGTATTCTACTGTTTATCTTGTTAATGGAATCATTCATTCTTGTCTGCAGAAGTGTAAGCTTTCTTAATTTTGTGAAAATCTGCAGCTCTACAGTGGTTAGAAAAAGAAGCAAATGTAACAATCAGACGCAAAGATTGCTTTGATGGATTTCTGGGTTCAATTCAGGATGATGGGTCCAATGTTTTTGTAGACTGGGTGAAGAACAATCAGATCAAAACTGTGAGTATGATTTATGTTGGGAGTTTAATTTCCTTTGCTGATTTCCATGTCTTAAAAAGATTTTTTAGATTACTGATTGTGTTTATTTTCTTTCGCCATGGAAAGATCTGTGGATGTAAATATTTTAATTACATGAGTTTGAATTTATATTTTAATTTGAAAATGAATTTAATTGTTGCGGTGCAGATGGTGGTTGTGGGGGTATGCACAGATATATGTGTGCTGGATTTTGTGAGTTCAACATTATCGGCTAGAAACCTTGGATTTCTGAGGCCACTGGAGAAGGTGGTGGTGTACTCTCGTGGCTGCGCCACCTTTGATGTGCCTCTTCATGTCGCCACCAACACCAAAGGCGCTTTACCTCATCCTCAGGTAATTAATTCACTTCTCTTCTGATCTTATGTATTTTGATTTATTGTATATTTAAATATCATATTAACTAAGTAGATTATTTTTCCTAGCAGGAGTTCATGCATCATGTTGGTCTTTACATGGCAAAAGAAAGGGGAGCTATAATTGCAAGTGACGTGTCGTTTCAGGCACACAAGAAGCCATGATCTATGCCTCAACTTTGCTCAACCCATCATCCTATCCAATGGTTAGATGTTGATCATGAAATTTATATAAAAATTGCTATAATTAATAGTTATAATAAAATTATGGTATATATAATGAATGTATTTTGAATGAGTTTAAATAATGATGTGAGTACTTAGATTTAATATGATAGTAAGTGTATTTGAGTAAATTTGAGAGTTTTAAAATTTACTATCCAGTTTTTAATCACCATTTTAATAATAAAAAATTATATATGTTCTTGACAAAAAAAAGTTAGAAGCCTAGGTCGGTCTTACGAGGCAATACTGAAACATCTACTTGGGAGTAGGTCTTAAGGTTCTGATTAGGGTTGAGTATTTGATCGGTTCAGTTTAAAATTGAATCGAATCGAATAAATTGAAAATTGAAATTTTAGTATTTATAAAAATCGAATCGAATCGATTTTGATCAGAAATTAAATCAAACTGAATCGATCTGATTTGGTTCGGTTTGATCAATTTCGATTTTTAATAATTTTTTTATTTTTTACACTTTATTTTTAGTTTTTTAAAATTTAATTAAAATATTTTAATTTTAATATAATTTAATTTCTCTATATTATTAAAAATAACATATTATTATCATTAATCGGTTCGGTTTGATTTTTTTTATTTTTTCTGATCAAAATCGAATCGAATCGAAATAATTTAAATTTCTAAAATTAAAAATCGAACTGAACCGAATTGAATAAAAAATTAAATTGAATTTTAAAATTAATTTAATTCGATCGATTTTTTCGATTTGAATCGAATAGTGCTCACACCTAGCTCCCATTGCTATCACTGGACCCCTTAATAGGCATTGGCCCTTCGGTTAATGATCAAACCTCTTTAGGAGCCTAGACCCTTGGAGTGATTTCCCTAATCCTCTCTTATGGATCCATGTTGGTTCGATTGATCCAACCCTCTGGCATTTCTCGGTATCCGGCTTATCAATGTCCAATGATTTATTAACTTGTAAATTGAATAATTGATCCTATTTGCATAATTGATTAAATTTTTAAGCATGATTTAAAAAAAAAAAAGTCTCTCCTATGACTAGTTTAAAAGACATTGACTCATGGAAATGGATTTAATTTTAGATCAAACCACCTTTTAACAATTATAAATAAAATTTGAGAACACTTTAAAGTAATTCTAAAAATATAAAATGAATTATCAAACTTAGAATAATTCATCCTAACCCTTAAATCAAAGATTTTATAAAAATTTAATTCAATTAAAAATTTTTTTATTAAATTCTTATTTAAAATAAAATAATTCAAAATTTTTGAACTTGAAAATTTTTCATTATTTATGGAGATTTTCCATGAATATTTTGTAAAAATTTATTTGAATTTTTTTCTTATAAAATTATTCATGCCAAACAAGAGAGCTAGCTAACGGCGGATTCTTCTGCCTTGTAGCAGTGGGCTTAACCAACGGTATACTAAGGCAGTGGGCTTAACCAACGGTATATATTTAGTTTGTTTTCATTGTGGTTGTATATGTGATTTTTTTTTGTTGCGGTTTTTTTTGAATGGTTTTGATCTCTGGCTTGGGCGGAAATATAGAAAAATTCAAGATAAATGGTAATCGGCACCGGAAGACCTATGTTTGCCTACAATAGGTGGCTGAATAGCTATAATAGACTAGAAATGCCATTGGCCGATTCACGATTATGATATCTCTCGTTCATGGACATGGTAGCCTCTGGTTTCATTTTTTGGGTGTCGTACGGCTGTTCTTCAAAGTATGTGGTCCTGATTTTGCGATGACCGACTGCGTTGGTTTTATTCTCCTTGTTCTTCTGTTTGCATGTTGGTCATTTCCGACTCTGTGATTATATGCATTTTTGCTTCTTCTGATCTGGCTTTGCCTTCTCTAATTTTGTTCAGAATGTTACATGCCAGATAAAAAAAATAGTCGGTTCGATGCTAATAACGTGGATTCCCTTATTCTTGATATGGTGTTGTTTTGGTTTATTGGATTCTAGCTGGATCGGTAATTTATGAGTTGAACAATTTTTTTTGAATTGGACTGTAGACTTGATATGTAATTTGTGGTTTTTACCCTGTAATTATAACTTTTCTAAGACTGTTTCAATGCAAATCTCCATTTTCCCTTAAAAAAAAAAAAGAATTGAGTTGGGAAATGATGTACTGCTGTTTCGGTCTTTAGTAAGCGAAATGGGCAGGACTTAACTTTTAGCTACAAATGATACAACATGGGCTTAAGTTGGCCTTATAAATTCTTTTACATAGATCAGGAATTGAGTTGGGAGATGATTTGAGATACTTTTAACCCTTCTCAATGGAAAGAAAATTTTACATAGATCAAGTCTATATACACGCAAAATATAAATATATATAAAACTTACATAAAACTTAATCTGTTCATTTATACTACAGATCTGTTCATTTATACTACAGATCTATATAGACCCTATTTAGGCAAAATAAAGATTAAATCGAACAAAATTGATTTGATCGAAAAACTGAATTAAAAAAATTAAATTAGAAAAGTCGGATTCAATTTTTCAATTTAAACCAAATTTTGCTTCTCAAGCTCAGATCAACTCTAAAATACATGTGCATATGCGTTTTCACTCTTAGAAACATGAATTTTTCATTAAATTACAGTGTGAAATGAAACACATAACAGAGCTTAAAGTTATCAATTGTTAACACTTCACGGTTATGACCATTGATGAACAACCTTTGATCGCTGACCATTGACTAAAAGTAATGTTTTCCGATCATTCATCCCTTAGTCCAATGACAGAAAAATAATGTTTAAATATTTACAAACATGAACACACACACAACTTATTTTGAAAGTTGATTTGAGATACTGTTACAAGTTTGCATAGTACCTGGAACTTATGAAGACTTTTTGCGCAACAATGGATCAGAGACGATCTGGGGTTCAAAGTCTGGTTTCAAATAATTAGCAAGCAAATCAGCATACAACTCATACCGGGCAGTCATTCGAAATCCCCACTTGTCTTTCAGCTGTCTGCACAGGTTTAGGTCCATGTCTGAGATCAACAATCCATCTTTGTAACGAGAAAGACAGGGCGTGCAAGAAGCATCTGGTGCTGAAAAATGACTCGATCCATAGAAATGCCCGAAATCTGCATGCTGTGGCTTCCCGTCACCGGAAGTGAATGGATTCGGAAAATTCTCAGTCCCAACGCGATTGATAGATCCAACGAAGTAACTATTGGCTATTGCAGCATTACGAGCCTGTAAAACCATGGCAAATGGTTAACTACATGTAATCCATTAGTGTATAAACTAAATAGTAAATAACTCATGCTATTTATTGCATGAGAATCCTCACAGGTGAATCATCTTTCAGAATTTTAATCCCTATGCAAAGACTTCATGATGCTAACTTTTCCTATTACCTAACATGGGAATATCAAAGTACATTGAAAGAACAGGCCAAAAGAATCACACAGAAGTTAAAGCAAGAGAGGAAGCAAATGGATAGAACATAACCTCAATGGGCCACATTGGTTCACTGAGTTCACCAACAGTGGCAGATGGATTGAAAACAATCTCAGCACCATTCAAGCCAAATGCTAACCAATTCAATGGATGGTGCCTCCCATAGCATATATTAACAGAAATCTTTCCGTAGGCAGTCTCGAACACAGGATGTCCAGTATTTCCTTCCATATAATATGTGCTCTCATTGAAGTCACCAACTCTAGGTATATGGTTCTGCCAAATGCAATTTCAATTAACGTGCTGAACAAACTACTCCAGAAGTAATGGATGATAGACATAAGTATACTTGCATTTACCTTCCGATGCTTGCCAATTATGTTCCCATGATTTCCAATTATAATAGCAGTGTTCCAAAGAGTCTCTCCATGATTCACATCTCTTTCAAGAATTGGACTGATGATGACCATGTTGTATTTTCGCGCATATTCCTGAAGTAATTGTGTTGACTCCCCATCTACAGGTTCTGCAAATTCACACCACCTCTTCTCTCGAGTACAGAAAGCAAATGGCATCATCCATGCTTCCTAGAATTAATATTATGCGAAAAATCACTCCAGACCCTTAGACTAAGTGGAAAATCAATAAATGAATTAGTTCAATATCATCTCCCAACTTACTTGCAAACATAAAATGTTCACTCCTGAAGAACCGGCAGCATCAATCATCGGCCTCAATTTCTGGAAAATGGCCCTCTTTTGATCTGAAAAAGGGGCAGTTGTTGGAAGAGCTATGGAGTTTTGAATAAGACCCACCCTAACTTTCCGAGGTTCTCTTAATATCTCTTTGTCAGCATCAAAGCAAAAAGCCTGAATGATATAAAGATTAATACTTTAGAACACTAAATAGCATAGCATTGATTAAGGATTCTATCCTAGAAAAAGAAGCAAAATGCTTGTTCACATAAGCAATGAAATACAGAAAAAATAATTATGAGATATTATTATTAATACGACAACCAAAACAAAAAGCAAATCCTCATGTCGCAAGACAATCACACTAAATGTTACAAACTTCTACTCAGTTAATACATATTACATAGTTAAACATTCCTGAGACATTAAATAAACTTTGTTGAAACTTTATGATGTGCAAAAGGATGAGTATATAAATAGCACAATCTACTACGGATAGTATTAGCAGAAGGTCCATTTCAGAACCATGTAAGCTAGCATACACTTTCAACTTATTAGGCCTAAAATCCTATTATCTAATTCTATAGCATATCAAATTAGAGTTCTATCACTTTTCAGAATTACCATTTTTTGTTTTTAATCAGTTCCTAAACCAGTTTACAGAAAATATTACATTAAGACTTCCACAAGTGACATAAAATTTATTGTATCACAAGAATTCTGAATACCAATAACCAAATCATATGTTTGAGCAGTAAATAACAGTGAAGCATATTCTTCAAATACCAAAAAAAGAAAGAGACTAATCTAATACTGAACTACTATAGCACATAGAGAGGACGAGCCAATACCTGGAGGTCAAAATCATGTTTCGAAGAGAGATCTTTTGCATACTCTGGAAGGGTGACATATTCAAGTGCCCTTCCACAATTGAACCCTAGAAGCAACCTGCTGACTTCCTGAAAAAATTATTCATCATAGTTATGCTAAATTTAATAATCATAATCATCTAGTGCTTTAAGTTGATTAAAGAAATAAGAACAGCAGATTTATATGAATCATTTTAAGTTTCTAACTGAAAAGGATTAAATTGAAAAAAACCCATTGGATCTATTTATATCCAGGAGACAGAACAACACATATTAGATTAATCAGCGACACACCCATCAGAATTTGCAGTTCAAGGAAACAAGATGAGGTTACCTTAAAAAGATGAGGCTTGAGGTTGGCACTGAGGAGATGATGAAGAGACTCATACCCACAAATTGAACCGTCTTTGGAAGTCGAAATCTCTTCCACATGATTATTTTCTTCTTGATTTCTCTCCATTTTAAGGTTCAGAGCCTTCTCTGGTAACGAGATGATAATCTCAGCTTACGGCGACGGTGGGTGTGGAAAAAATATGCATGTATGAGTGGGAGAGAGGAAAATGATTGATGGGTTATCTTCAAGAGTTGAATATTATGGAAATGAAGTGGAATGCGGAGATGGATTGGTTGTATTTGGATTCATGTGAGAATCTGGGCTGGTTGTTTAAAGAAATAATTTTTTTGAAGGCAGGGCAGGTCAATTGACAGAAACAATCGTTATGAGATTATTTAGTTATTAGAAAATTTACACGGTTTTTGGTTTTTGTTTTTTTCTTTTTCTTTTTTCCATAAAAAATTTCAGCCATTAGGCTTTAAAGAATACAATCAAGATACTCAAGACCCATAATAAAGTATTGGGTAATTTACGATTTAGTGTCTGGGTATTACCATTATTAACAAGTCAGTCCCTGTATTTTTAGAAACCTATTAAAACGTCCTTATGTTTTCTCTCCGTCAACGAAATAGTTCTTCTGTCCTATTTTCCGTTAAAATTAGATAAAGGAGGAGAGAGAAAATTTTTAAAATCCAATTTTACCCTTAAATAAAACCATTTATTTAGTCCTTGTATATTACAATTATTAACAAGTTAGTCCTTACATTTTTAAAAATCTATTAAAATATTTTTATCTTTTTTCATATCTATTAAAACGTCCTTATCATTTTTTTATGTCAACTAAATAGTCCCTATCTTTTCTCAGATCTATTAAAACGTCCTTATCGTTTCTTTTTGTCAACGAAATCGTCCCTGTCTTTTCTTTCGTCCTCCTCCTCCTCCTCCTCCGAAAAAGAAGAAGAAGAAGAAGAAGAAGAAGAAGAAGAAGAAGAAGAAGAAGAAGAAGAAGGAGGAGGAGGAGGAGGAGGAGGAGAAGAAGAAGAAGAAGAAGAAGAAGAAGGAGAAGAAGAAGAAGAAGAAGAAGAAGAAGAAGAAGAAGAAGAAGAAGAAGAAGAAGAAGAAGAAGAAGAAGAAGAAGAAGAGAAAGAAGAAAAAGAAGAAGAAGAAGAATGAGATGAAGAAGAAGAAGAGAAAGAAGAAAAAGAAGCAAAAGAAGAAGAAGGAGAAGAAGCAGAAGAAGAAGGAGAAGAAGCAGAAGAAGAAGAAGCAGAAAAAGAATTGATGAAGAAGAAAAGGAAGGAGGAGGAGAAGGAGAAAAATAATGGGGGGTAATATAGTCTTTTATTATATTTTTAACGGCAAAAATAGACAGAAGGACTATTTCGTTGACGGAGAGAAAACATAAGGACGTTTTAATAGGTTTCTAAAAATACAGGGACTGACTTGTTAATAATGGTAATATCCAGGGACTAAATCGTAAATTACCCTAAAGTATTACATGAAAGGAGTCCAAGGCCCAAATAAAAAAAGTCCAAAAACCACAAAACTCTATCGCACAAAGAACTTAGACTCGAAACTGAATCCGGCAACAACTAATAAAATTATCCCCCTCACCTACTTGCAACTTTAGAAGCAATTGTCAATGAAAGATCACTAGCCGGTTACCCCAAAAATTATATCCATAGCTACAAAAACATATTGAACAACGGAGAAATAAGTCACAAAAAACTAACTAGCTAGCCGGAGTATCACAATTGAAAGAGGTTGAAGCTAACAATATGAGAAAAGTATGGAACTGGACCAAGATGGTTGGTGGAAACAAAATGTAAGAGAAAGAGAGAGAAGCTTCTACGATCGAGTTTAGATCCACCACCACACTCAAGAGAAGACACATGTTGAAGAGAAGTCAATGAGGAAAGGAAGGCACTTATCTGAAACTATGATACCATTTTCATCGGCAATAAAACCTCAGTGCTCAGATCTAAGGGATCTCCATCTAAAACCAAAAAAAAAAAAAAAAAAACCAACCAACAAACGCATGAATAAGGCATGACAAAAGAACAACTCTCTCACTAAAAAACACCTCATGCTGGCAAACAAACAAAAGAAAAAATATATATATATATACACTTTCATCCGAAAAAGATAGAGAGGAGAACTTACCCTGAGCAAAGAAGAGAGCCGATTGGGCAGGGGAGGCAAGCGGAATCTTGAATGATGAGGCCCTATGCCTCAGACAAAAATATAAAAAAATTAGAGAAAATCTCTCCCTAAAACTCTTAGAGAGAAACAATTAGTTTCAATTCAATTCTACTGATTTGGTATAATTAAAGTGTGAAAGTTAATTAAATTTTATATAATTTTTATTTAGATTAATTTCAAAATTAAAATTCATTTATTTTCAATTCTTACACTATCCTTAATAAAGTTTAAAAATTATATATAATTTTGTATTATAAAAAAAATCTTACTCACAATAACTTATAATAATTATAAATAATAATGATATTACGTAATGATCGCCTAAAATAAGTTATGAGCTGCCACCACAAGATAAGACCATGCGACAAAAATTTAATAAGTGGGAAATACTTTTCCACCCAAAAAAAGGAAGACCTGGATAACTCAACACCCGATTCATCATCAAGGCTCGCCCTTCACTGGATAGGACGAGTCTCGATACAAAGTTATCATTATCAGGCAAGGTCCAACGAATCTCTATTACGCATGTAATTGCGGGATCACTGACCTATTAGTTGGTGATATCCCTTATCAAGTAGTCGACCACATCATCACTGAATTATCAGTAAATGTTATATTTATTTCCATCTTCTAACAGTATAAAATGAGAATGATCATAGAAGCAAAGGTATGCAATTCTTACACTATTCAAGTTCTAAGCAACTCATTACATTATCCCTATTCTCTAGTATACTGACTTGAGCGTCGGAGTGGTTGCCGTGGACACCCACTATCTCACGTTCTCTTTCTTGCAGCTCTAGGCAATCATAGCACAGCTTTGTTTTCTGACTGCATCATTTAGTTCCATTGCTGGGAATAATCCATTTAATCCTTTCTGTTCATTTGGATTAAAGTCGGTCTCTTATTCCTTTTCTTTTAAAAAAAAAATCTTCCTCTTCTCTCTCGAAATGGCCAGTAGTTCACGAGCTGCTGCTAAGGTTGTTACCAATGAGGGCTTTATCATCTCTTTCACCCTTGGTAGTGGGAAAAATACATCCTCAATGAAGCAGATCTCAACAATTTGACCAACAAACAGATGCTCCAATACATCTAGAAGTTGCAAGCTACTCTTGAGAAGTACAAAACTTGGGGGAAGGCGTCAGTCATGACTCCCATGGGAAGGGAAGAAGCCCCCGTTGATGCCCTGAGGATTCGTACAGAGGCAACTAAGAAACGGTACAAAGGGAAGCCGAGGTCAAAGAAGATGAATTAGACGATACTCCGAAAGGTGTAGACTGGAAGCTGGTACAAGCTATTCAAAGGTACCAGAAGGAACAAGAGGATGATTTTGGCATGGAGGAGGCCTTACCTCTTTCAAAAGAAATTTTGAAAGAAACATTCCTAACCAAGTTCAAGCTACCTAACTTGGACAAGTATGATGGAATAGCAGATCCCAGAAGCCACCTGGCGGATGACTATGCAACTTCAAGTCATCAATGACTTTGTGTTGTGTTGAGTGTTTCCGTCAACACTCACAGGTTTGGCTAAAAAATGGTACTAACATCTGAGCTCAAAATTAATTTAAAACTTTATGTAGTTTGCTACGTTATTAAAATCCAGATTTATTCCTTGCATACTTCCTAAAAAACTTTCCTTTGACTTGCGAAAGATCCGCCAAGGAAAGGGTGAGTTTTTAAAGAGTTTTATCTCACGGTTCAATGTCAATGTAATACAGGTGGAAGAGTTAAATCATGAGATAGCGTGTGAAGCACTAAAGAAAGAAACACACAACGTCAAGTTCATGCATTCTTTAATAAAAAATCTAGCCACAACGTGTCAACAGACAAAGTCCAGAAGTATATCAAACTGGATGAAGAAGTCCAAGCATTAAGGGAGGACAAGAGGGGGAATTAAAAGCAAAATCTTGACATGACCTTTACCTCTAACCTGGGCTTAGAGAGTAGTGCTAAATTCGTCGAGGATCAAATGACCCTGTTGCAATGCCAAGTCTTGGGGCTGTAGGCTTAAGCTGAGAGGCCCGGGTTGCCTCAACCAAGGCAGCCGAGCTCACGGTGAAACTCTAGAAGACAGTGATCCAAGGTGGAGAGATGTTTGTTCAGGGTCAGGATTTTATGAAGAAGGAGTTGATGAAACATTTTCCTTTTGAGGATTTTTTCTGGATAGATGACATCCTCCCCGAGTAAGAAAATAAGGGTAAAAGGGAGCATGCTGAAGATACTCCCGTCAACGAGGAGCGTGTTGAAGATATACCCTCTATTCGGGTTTCTCCCGAAAATGTCAATGTAATGGAAACTCGAGCAAATGATGCTGATGATCCTGCCTTTTTTAACTTTTTATATTTTTTAATGAAAATGTTGTCTTTATTTCCGTTAAGCATTTATATGCTCTATGTGTACTTTTTTTTTTCGAAGAAAAATTTGCTTAAGGGGCAAACACCCGCCTAATTGGTGACTTATTTTATGGCCATAAAATAAGAGACTTAGTGAGCTTCCAAAATGGAACTAACACCCAAACATGAGGTACGGTGGATACTTGCCTTGTGGCTTGTCTTGGCAAAAGCTACCTTATGGCCTTGATTCATGGGACCAATGTTCGAGTTGTCTAGTGAGAACTGCCTTGTGGGCTTGATTCATGGGACCAATGCTTGAGTGGTATGACGGAAACTGTCTTGTGACTTGGTCTGGCGAGAACTGCCTCGTGGCTTTGATTCGCGGGATGCCCGATTGAGCTGGCAGAAACCGCCTTGTGACCTAGCTTGGCGAGAATTATCTTGTGGCCTTAATTCATAGGACCAATGCCTGATTAGTCTAGCAAAAATCACCTTGTGATCTAGCCTGGTAAGAACTACCTTGTGGCCTTAATTCACAAAGCCAACGCCCGAGTGGTCTGGAGAAAATGCCTTGTGATCTGGCCTGACAAGAACTACCTTGTGGCCTTGATTCGTGAGGCCAGCACCCGAATGATCTGGTGAAAACTGTATTGTGAACTGGCCTGGTGAGAATTGCCTTGTGGCCTTAATTTGTGGGGCCAATGCCCGAGTGGTCTGGCAGAAATTGTCTTGTGACCTGGCTTGGCGAGAACTGCCTTGTGGCCTTAATTCGTGGGACCAATGCTTGAGTGGTCTAGAGGAAACCGCCTTGTGACCTGGATTGGAGTGAATTGCCTTGTGGACTTAATTCGTGGGATCAACACCCGAGTGGTTTATTGGTCCAAAGAATATACCATATGAAAATACTTCGTTGGCTTTATTATTAAAAGTATATTCTCCATTTGCATATGAGGGTAGAACTAAATTGCTGTCAAAATATGAACGGTACCAAAACTCTCATGAGATTTTGGGCGAATGATCCTCATGGGCGAATATTTCCTAAGGCCTCCAAAAGTTCCCTATCTTTCTAATAATTATGTTTATAAGCTGCCTATGCCTCGCTAGGTCCTTTGGTTATCACATGTGGGACTCCTACAGGTTTTCTATTAGGAGTTGTCTTAGGGGTTGTCTCCTCGGACTCAGACCTTTGCCCTTCTTTTCCTTTTCTCATGAATTTTTGGAGGGTGTCATCTTTTATAAGCCTTTCGATCTCGTCCTTTAATTGTCAACATTCTTTCATTGTGTGGCCATGATCTTTATGGAAGCGATAATACTTGGTCCTGTTTCATTTTTCTGCCTTCTCGGGATTGAGTTTGAGCAGCCACCTGATTTCTTTATCATTTTTCTTGATCCACATCAAGATACGAGTTTGTGGGTCACTTAACGGAGTGTAATTCTTATACTTACTCTGTTCATCTTTTTTTCATGAGATGGGGTAGCTCCTATAATCTCCTTCATGGGCCTATCTCTTGGGCCTTTGACTTAGCTTTTGATTTGCCTTCTTATTTTTCTTTTAGTGTCTGAACCTCATCATCCAACCTGATATACTTTTAGACCTTGTCTATCAATTGTTGGTACGTTGCGGCTGGGTTTTTAATTAAGAAATCCATGAACTTAGCGTTGTGAGTTCCTTTATTTAATGCTTCACATGCTATCTCATGATTCAACTCTTCCACCTGTATAGCTTCAGTATTGAAACGAAAAATAAAACTCCTTAAAGATTCTCCCTCTCCCTGGTGGATTTTCCGCAGGTCCAAGGAAAGCTTTTTGGGAGGTATGCAGGTGATGAATCTGGATTTAAATATCGTAGCAAATAGTGTAAAGTTTTGGATTAAACATAGGCTTAAGTGTTGATACCATTTCTAAGCTAAACCCAGAGTGTTGACGGAAATACTTAGCATAACACAAAATTATTTACATCTTGAAGCTACATAGTCATCCTGAAAATGGCAAGATGACTTCTAGGGTCTGCCGTTCCATCATATTTGTCTAAGTTGGGTAACTTGAACTTGGCATAAAAGGAAAACGCTAGTATTTCTTCTGAAAGAGGCGAGAAACTATCTAAACTAAAATCTTCTACCTGTTCTTTTTGGTATCTTTGTACGACCCGTACTAACTTCCAGTCCACTCCTTTCGGAGCCTCATCCGATTCAGCTTCAGATTTGGACTTTTCTTTATGTCGTAATTTGACTGCTTCCATTTGGGCCCTTGGGGTGTCTGTGGAGGTTTCGTCCCTTCTTCTAAGGTCTATTTTAGACGCTTCTTGAGCCTTATACTGCCTGAAAGTGACCTGCATCCTTTGGATATACTGGATTATTTGCTTGTTGTTTAAATTATTAATGTTTGCTTTGTTGATCACTGGGGACGTGTTTTCCTGGTTGTCTGGGGTAGAGGAAATGATAACTCTCTCGTTGGTAGTGATATTAACAGTAGTCGTAGGACTTCCGGCCATCTTGAGTGAGGGCAGACGATTAGGGAATCGGTCGTGATCCAAAAGAAGGTTTAATGGATTTTCTGGCAACGGAACCAAATGATATTGTTGAGATTAGATTGATGACATAGCCGGAATGAGACTGTGCTGTGATTGGATAGAATCTGCAAAAGAGAAAACGTGAGGCGGTAGTAGGTGACCACGATAGCCACTCTAACGCCTAAATTAATACCTAAGAATAGAGAGAATGTAATAGACTACTTAGAGTTTGAGTAGTACTACATATAGCGTATCTTTGTCTCTGTGATAATTTTCTTTTTATACTGTAAGAAAATAGAGATAAATATATTGTTTCTTGAAAATTCGGCAATGATGTGGCCGACTGCCCGATAATGCATTGCCAGCTAAGAGATTAGTGATCCCACGATCACAGGCGATATACTGGACTGTGCCTGATAACAGCAACTCTGTATCAAAACTCGGTCTGTCAAGGGGGCGAGACTTGATGATAATTCAGGTGTTAAAGTGTTCCGATCTTTCTTTTCTGTGATAGGACCGTTTTTCTCACTTATTCAATTCTTGCCATATTACCCTTATCTTGTGGTGGTGATACTTCATTATTTTAAATAGATATTATGTATCATCAATAATAATAATATATTATAAATAAAGGTCATATAAAAATTTATATAAATAATACAATTAAATTTTAAAGTGCGATGAATAGTCTTTCAACTTTTTAATATAAATAAAAATGTATAATTACTATCATATTTTTATAATTTCATTTAACTAATTAAAATATTTTTATATTTTTTAAATTATATCAAAATATCTTTATAAATTAATTTGATTAATTAAAAAGACATCCGCCAATTTTAAACTTTTTATGATTAGTCCATGTCCTTTCTTATAGTCAATGATGAGAAAAATTATTATCTCCCTCAACTGTCATCTACTGGCTTCCTCCCCTGTTTGCACTTTGAAGACCCCTTTATCAATTTCACTTAGTGCATATGTTTCTCACACACTGCATGAAAAGATCATTATATATATATATATGTATGGAGCTTATTCTCCATTAACATTTTCAAACCCAATCCCTAATTAGATGAAATAATTGGTTCACATATTTATTTCATTTCACTTTATTAAATAATTATATTAGATTGATTTAAATATTTCATTCATTTTATATTTTTTTATTGATTTTTGTTAATTAACGAATAAATATAATTTAATTTGAATATAATTGTAGACGGATAAAGAGAAAATAAATTCATCTAAATAGATTACATATCAGGTAGTATTGGAGATTTTGGTTAACTTCAAAAATCAACAAAAAAAAAAAAACTTATAAAATGAATCGGTTGAATTCAATTACAAAACTAATTTATGTGTTATATGATGGGTGAAAGATGATTTAAATTTAAATTTAACCCAAACCAACTTTACATTTCTGTATCATTTTCATATATAGAAATTCCACCCATCATCCAAAAGCTGTTTTTTATTCTTCTCTTCTTTCTGTTGGCTCTTAGGTGACCGATTAAAAACAGAGGACGAGGGACTTCTCTTCAGGGCTGTTAAATTTCTCTTTTTACTCAGGAACCAGTTTATCATATGTCATGCTTCTACAGTTCATCATATGTCATGCTTCTAAGAGATGAGCCAAACGACGCTAAGATGCAACTAGTATGGCTTTAGCTAATAGATTAGTCTTACGTCTCAACAAATAACATATATTTGTCCTTTATAAACAAGATAATCAAGATTTAACGAATATTTTCAGAATTCTCCTTGTGCACCAAAGCAAATAATTTGCAAGATTAAATCGGTGTCTACATATATATACAAGAAAATCTTGAATCAATATTCATATTCACGTCACTCATATAGATAGTCACAGAGGAAGAAGGATTTGGTAAGTTACAAATAGACAAACAATAAAAACAAAATGAACATCCCATATGCATGAAACTCACTCGTCGGGAGAAAGAGAGAGGAGAATGGATTTACTTTCCTCTGCTTCCTACAATAATATGACAGCTGCTTGCAATGCTTCAATAAAATAGAAATCGGAAATTGAGAACAAGTGCAAAAGGTGATGGAGATTAAGAAGATATTTGGTTAGATAAAGAGTTTAATGGTGACGAGGAAAGAGAGCAATGCGAAGTCGAGAAGAATAAGACCATAGGTGAAAGAAGAGAGATCCTAGAGGAGGAGATGACGAAGGTAGCCCAATGACATTAATGGGAGAAGAGGAGGGGGTTAGGGTTAAAAAGTAGGGATGAATATATACATAATTTCAAGGGCCAAAATCATTTGAAAATGGACGACTTTTAACAACCAAGCAATAATATACATATGTGTATAAACTTCTCTTAAATATTATATATATCTTCAGTTTGGTTTTTTGATTTTTTTTAAAATAAAATTAAATCGAAATAAATAAATTAATTTTTTAAAATTATAAAATTAAACTGAATTATCAGATAAATCAAATTAAATTTATATTTAAATTTGATTTGATTAATTTTTTAAATTTAAACCGAATAATATTCCTCTCTGGATGAATATTTATCGATTCTGTTCAAAATTGAAGTAAATAAATCAAAAATTAAAATTTTTAGTATTTATAAAACCGTATCGAACTGTTTTTAAATAAAAATCGAGTCGAATTAAACTGATCTGATTCAGTTTGATTTAATTCAATTTGATGGATTTAACTTTTTAATAAATTTTTATTTTTAATTTTTTAAAATTTAACTGAAATATATATTTCAATTTTATTAATAGTATAATTTTTTTATATTATAAAAAATAATATATTATTATTAATTAATTTAATTTAATTTTATTAAATTTTTTATAAAAATAAAATAAATTAAAATAATTAAAATTTTTAAAAATATAAATGCAACTAAATTGAAAAAAAAATTAAAATTTTAAAATAATTCAATTCAAATTAAATTTTAAATTAATTCAATTTAATAAAATTTTTCTATTTAAATCGAACTATCAACCATGGCCTACATGTTTAAAATTTTTTTATAGGAGTGATAAAATATGAAATTTTTTTTAAAAGAATTTAAAAACTTATATTACTATTAATGTAAAATTTAAGAGGTAAAATCCGTGTTTTGCCATATAAATACGTAAAATACAAATAACGTGACATCCCCAAAAAGGACAATTCTCGAGATTATCGATAAAACGACGTCGATGGGTGGATAGCTTGAAAGGTGAAGATGATCTCGACCGACACGTGTTCAAACCGACACTTGTCATTTTCCTACCTGCCTGTCTGCCTTTGCTTCTTTGAACAGCAGGTGAAAGAAAAAGAATCCCGCTTTCCAACGTAACTGCAAAACACAACACACACAGAGAGACCAGAAAATGAACTCTCCAAGCCAAACCTGCAGAGAAACCACTAAGATTTTTCATTAAATTACACAAAATTCCTCGATTGAAGCTGCTGATTCTTTCAATTTTCTTAGTTTCCTGAAACAAATGGCGAGAAACGAAGGAGAAGGAGGAGGAGATGGAGAGGCCGGGCCTGGGTTATCGTCGAGCTCCAGAATAAGAGCGGGGCCAGACCCCTTTTTGGTTGTGTGTAGATGCTTTAGTTTCGTAACGGCTCTTGTTGGCATTCTTTGCATTGCCGTGAACGTTCTCTCTGCCGTTCGCTCCTTTAAGAATGGATCCGATGTGTGCTTTTCTTTCTTATACACTGGAATTTCAAAGATATATGTGTGCTTATGTGAGGTATTGATTGTGAATTAATCGGTTTTTCTAGGTATTCGATGGGATTTTCCGGTGTTATGCGGTGGTGATTGCGTTTTTTGTGGTGGTCGCCGAGACGGAATGGGGATTTATCACCAAGTTCTGGAAGGTTTTTATTTTCCCTTTTGAAATGTTATCTTATTAATCCTTAAATTTTATTTTCCTGATGTCATCTCTAAACCCTCAAGTCCAAGAAAACACCAATCAGGTTCAAACTTGTCGTTTTGCAGAGAGAGAGAGAGCGGGAGTTTCTCGTCGTGTTTAATTAGCATCTTTAAAGCAAATAACACAGGCTAGAAATTAGTTAGAAACGAATTGTCTTGCAGTTCCTGCATAACATACAATTTGTTTTTTCCCTTTTTTTCCAAAAATAATTATTTATTAACTCTTATCTACTAAGGGAAAAATATCTTTTCTTTTCTAGAGCAGCCTATTCTTAACAAATACTTATTCAAGCAAGCTCCATTATTATTGACTAGTTGAAGGAACAAACCCTTCTGTTTCCCATCATAATGAGGAATGCCATGATTTACAAAAAAAAAAAAAAAAAAAAAAAAAAAAAACAAAACTTGTTAGCAATCATCGTGTAGAGCAGGCTATTCAGATTCACTGAATTAGTATTCTATTTATTAGAAGATCTCAGTTTGAAACTTGAAAAGTTCAAACTTACTGGAATCTATTTAATTTTAGTTAAAAAAAAAACTGTATTGTTGCAAAAATGATATGATTTTGCAAAAGTTCAATATATTTAATAAAATATCCTGTTGAAAACCCAGAACACCCCTACTTAAATTAGCTATGTTTATTTGTCAATAAGGAATGAAATAGGAATAAAATTGCATTTACTTACTTTCCAAGCATTCTGAACAATAGAATTCAAATGAATTATATAATTATAAACACATGAACTCTTACAAAAATTATATAAATTGAGTTCTTTTAATGAAATACAATTGAATTCTAATACGAGAATGATTCAAAATGGAAATGTTTTTATATGGTACATCTATCGCTCTATAAAACAAAATTTTCGAGTAGAAGAGAACCACCAATGTGGTGTGAATCCTTGCTCTGTATTTTAGGTTTCTTGTATTGGGTTTCACTCATGACATGGAAATTAAACTTGAAAATGCTTCCACCTAATGCATGTATACCAATACAAACAGTAGACTTCATTCAGGTCTAGCCGACATGGAGATAGAGTTACTTGACAATTAAATCAATTGTTGACCTTTCTGCAATCGTTTGGTAAACTATTTTCTACATTTTGCAGGTGTTGGAGTATTGGGCTGGTAGGGGCATGCTGCAGATATTGTATGTTTTATGTTTTAGGAAGAACCACCTTTTTCTCCTTCATTTGTATTGCACACACAAACAAATACATTCTCATGGAGACAATAGAAAGACAGAGAGATTCTTGAACAATATGAATTTAATTTTAAAGGATTTATTACTTTGTTCAGTGTTGCAGTCATGACAAGAGCTTTCCCTGACTATTCAGCAAGCAAGAAGGACCTTATACTTTTGCAAAATATAGCAAGTTATATGCTTCTTGCTTGTGGTGTTGTCTATCTTGTTTCGGTAAGATAACAAAAATAAGTATTTACCCCCTACTTTTAACTTAACTTTTTTGGAGTTTGAAGAAACTTTTATCTCAGGTTATATGATGATGAATTTCCTTTCTGTTACCTGAGAACTTTTATCAAGCAATGGCCAACCACCACAACCAGTCTACGAGTTATTTTGATTTTTATTTTGCTGTAATTTTTCATGTGTTTTAGTTCAGTTCTAATACTCAAGACATACGTATCTTGACTTATTTCACTCGAAAAGTAAATCATAATTAATACACTTTCAATTTCCAGGGAGTTCTATGCATTGGTTTTCTTAAACGTGCTCGCCAGCAGAAGGAAATTACAAGGGAGCAGGCAGTCAAGGATCTGGAGGTAAGTTAAACATTACCTTAAAAACAAATGATAGGTTATAAAACTTGTAATAGGTCCCATTAGGGCTTTTGTTTGCGACTCACTTCCGAGTTTGCATATGTTTACTGTTACTCTGAATTATGCAATTATGCTTTATTTGTGAAATCATATTGTAGATGTCATGGCATGGTTTGGAATTTTTTTTTAGAGATAAAAGGAAATAGGTGTTCTTAGAGCTCAATAAATGCCTCGTTCACTATGCTCATTGTCTGCAAGTAAAGATATAGTCCTCACCTGCTAACCTAGGATGTAGGATGTTAAATGTAGGTCAGCATGATGATGATGATGAATTACATGATTTTACTTGGTTTCTTCAATATTTTTATTTTCATGCAATCCCTAAAATGAGAACCATATGTTTCACTCATTCTGATAAGACTATCAAAATAAGTAAAAAAGTTTGTTCTCTCTAAAACTCTTACATGCTGTGAGCAATAATTACAAATCACAAGGGTGAATGTGGAAAATTTCTCATGAGAAAGAGTAAAATTATGCTGTTTATGGTGATCAATAACTAAGGTCTGTACTAAGGTGACAGCATTTGGGGGTTAGAATTTACTTTTACAAACCATTGTTCAAAACAGTGCACAAGATAATTCCAAGTATACTGTGATTTGCCACACACCAGGTAGTGCGAATATGCATCTGTTTTTATTAGACTCTTAAAAGGAAAATTAATTTTTTAATGTATACCTGTGAAGACAGAGTCTTTAACTATTATTTTTGTATATCAACTAACATGAATTAAAATCACAGCAATTGGAGCGGCGAAGGGAGGAACTCGAACAACTGCTTCTGGCTGAAAGAGTTTGATGCCATTTGTATGAGTATTTTTGTTCAGATGGATGAAAATACTGAAATGACTTCAACAAATTTCAGTTATGTAAATATAATGTTGTTATGCTGATGTCATTTCATTGATTGATTCTATTAGATGTTTTTGATGCAGGAGTATAATATTTTTTAGAGTCTGATAGTTCACGTGAAAGGCAGAATTGATTCAATTCTTTTTCCTTTCCTTTTTTTTTTTTTTTTTTTAAATATTTGTGTTTCCGATTGGTTAGGTCATCATTGTTGATGTATTTTATTATCCAGTGTATTGCATATTCAATTAAGATTGCACTTGATATTTTCTGTGTGCCTACACGTCTACAAATCACCTGCCTTGCTGGGAATTGTGGCAAATGCATCTTATCATTGATCACTAACCGTTACTTTTCGTTATTTTAACACTTCATTTGGAATTAAAAATTTAATTTAATTGATTTCTTTCATAATTTTAGGTGTTAATATTTAACATGGAGTTCCAAGCCAAGGGAGTATTGTTGTGTGTTCTTTAGTAACAAAAGAAAAAAAAATCATTAGGGTTAGATGGTAGATGACATGACTATAATTTGGCCTATCAGGCTAGTGGGAAAAAAAAACGAATGGTAAGTGTTTTATACACTATTTCGTTTACAAAAATTAATTTTCATAGAAATAAAACTTAATCATGAATCTCTCGTTTAATATGCTGTTGGTATGATTCATTTAAAAAAAATTAATAAAGTTTTATAAAATTATATAAGTTAAAAGAATTGAATTTTTTTAATTCTTAATTTTAAAATTGAGAATTCTATTAAATTGTGTCAATCCCTATGCATTGTTCTTGAATCTAATTGCAAGCAGATTGGTAGTTGATTGCTTGTTTCTCTATGTGGGAGATTGAAAGACAATGAACCGCAGCTAGCTATGGATATCAATAATGCTTTTTTCACATCTCCGGTGTCACTTACTCTAAGAGCTCTTACTCGCAAGGCAAAGTAAAAAGCCCTTTGCTTTGCAACCCAAACTCTTCTTCTGCCATATTGCTTGGCAACAAATTTCCAAGACAAAAAAAACTTAAATAATATTCATTAATTACATTAAAATTTAAAAACTAAAATATACTTTATCCTAAAAAATCTCATTCTAACTTTTTGCACATGTGTAAATAGCTAAAATACTCAAGACTTTGTTCTGTATCACTCTGTCACAAAGTAAATATCAGATCCTGAAATAAAAAAATACGAGAAGCTTTTAATTCTTTATATTTAAAAAAAAATGCAAAATCCATAATGGGGTTTACGAAATTTATCCAAAATATTGCAGCATTTCAAACGGGGAGCTCTGCCTCTCCTCCCTGTGCACTGAAGATGCATGATCATAAGCTCCTTCAACAGGCATAGGCTGATTTGAAGAGTTAGGTTGAACATCAAATTCTCTAGTACTTTTCTCAGCAGCTGCAGGTTCGAGCAAAAGACTGGATTCCTCAGCTATCACTAAAAGATAACCATCCATGTCGACCGTCACCACGTAGTTAATATCAGAAACTTGATTCCCACATCCAAATACAGGTTTCTCAGTTGGCACATAAAGATGATCATTCATGGTGGTTGTCTGGATGCTGTTAATATCCCAAACTTGATCCCCACGTCCATGGATGAGTTCCTGACCAGTTGGCATTAAAAGATGATCATTCATGGCGGCCTTCTGCATGGAGTTAATATTCCAAACTTGATCCCCACATCCATACATGGGTTGAAAGCCATTGCTATAATGAGAAGGAGGTTGACATATTTGGATTGGTTGCACATTATAGGCAAAGTTGTTGTTGAATGTGTTGTTCATTGGCGGAGGATCATTGTCAACGTTATCCAAGATTGGCTGAGGAGGATCAGACCAAAGAGGAGGAAGCAAATAAGACCCATAACCATTCTCGTATTCTTGGGAAATCATCAAAGAATTATCACACAGTAGAGGTTGTGCGGTGGAAACATCATCAGCTTTTGGAATTTCTGTTTCAGCAATATTTACAGTTCCCCATCTTCATCGTTCTTGTTTTTCTTATCTTCTGCTTTGTTGCTGTAGATCTTGCATAGAACCCATTCATCCAACTAACCCACAAAAAATATAAACACATAAAAATTATTTTTTTTTCTAGTTAAGATAATTTATCTATAGTTAACATAATTGATCTATAATTACAAGAATTTTTAAAATTTATATTAAAATATTGGCATGGAAAATCTCATTAATCATTCAGCTAAAGAAAAATTTATTATAATATCTTTAAAATTTTAAAAAATTTAATAATTAATCACTCTATTAATTTAATTTCAATAGGACTAAACGATGGATATTTTTTTTTATAATTAATGAATGAATAAAATGTTAAAACTGTGAGAAAAATTAATTAATAAAATTTTTAAAATTTTGAAGATGTTTTAATATATTTTATAAAATATGTGAAGAAACTAATGAAATGAACTAAATAATAAATTTTTTTAAAGAAAAAAATGATGAATACCTGCTTAGGATGCAGTGGGTTTTTGCCTCTGGCCGTAGCGCCTGAAGGAACAAGGCTTTGATGAAGAAGATATTCATGCATCTTCCAGTTGGTTTTGGTTCCATCACGCTGCCTCCCCTCATAATAGTCCAAAGACTTTCTGAATCCCAGAGGTTTTTTTCCATCTAGGATTGCTTTATCAGTTCCTGTAGCCTTCCAATATCCTAATTCCCCTGCGTTTCGTTTCGGTCTAGATCCATTCGGGTACTTTTTCTCCCTACTCGTGAAAAAATACCACTGGCTTTCTCTTTCTCTATTCAGTTTATAGGTTTCTGCAGCAAAACAAAGAAACCAACCCCCCCAAAAAAAAAAAAAAAAATTACATTATTGAAGAAGAAGAAGAAGGACATGCATGTACGTGCATGCAAAATTAATACGACGTACCTGTGAGCTGTTGAGGGCTATAGTTATATAAATCAACCACATGAATCCTATTGGGAGGCAAGTGTTCATTGCTGATCTTTCTCAGTAAATAATCACGAATCAGCTCATCATCACTAGGAGCGAATCGATACCCAACAGGTAACGAGTTGAAATATCCTTTGTTCTTGTTCTGATTTTGTTCTTGTTCTGATTTTGTTCCATTAGATCGACAACAAACACAAAATCAGAGAAGGGTTTTTGATGAACGTATGTGTTATGTGTGGGTGTTGAAATATTTATATGTTTGTTTCGAATTTTTCAGACCATTACTCAGAAAAATTAGGTTTCCTTCTCTTAACGGAAATATTCATGAGGAAGTGTAATTAGATTAGGAACAGGATTTTGAAATAATATAGAGTTGTGGAAGGATTAGAATTACTTATTGAAATATTTTCATTTTATATTTTCTTTTTTTTTTTTTTAATTTTTTTATTTAATATTTCCACTTAGTATTAAACTGGTCTAATAGCTCTTCTTCTGCCATTTCGAATAGCTCTCGGATGATTTGGTTATGGAGGTAGTGACATAAGTCTGCTTCATGGAGCTCTCACAGTGCAGGAATAGATGAGAATCAAACTATTAATTTTGAATTAATAAAATTAAATTAAAATAATTTGGGAAACCTGGAAAAAAAAAAAAACTACTGGACTTCATCAGAAAAAAGCTTCTTTTTTTGTAAAAATAATTTGAGAGTGATGAAAAAGAAGATTGATGATTGATGATAAAATCATATAATTTTTCTTTGAACCCTTAATTTGAATTTGGTATTGGAATTTGAATGAAGAAAAATCAGTAATGATAAAAGTTCTTATGATGAGAAGGAAACAAAGAGAAGAAAATCCAAGCCATCAGAATCACCAATATCATTGGATTCCCACTATGCAAAAGCCTAATATGAGGTATGCTTAATTTTCCCTGGAATTACAAAAATCTGCATTACCCTCTCGCTAAAAATAGATTGAATTATTAGGCTTCCAGTGATGTCGTTGCAATTTGTAACCTATCTAATCACTCCACAGCCAGAGAGAGAGCTCAATTCTAGGAATTTTATTCGAAATTTGCCATTTCATTGCCAATTTCAAAAGTTTCTGGTTACTGATCATCTTGTTAATCTATAAGAACTGAAAGTTGGGAGGGAAATAGAGAAAGAAACCTCTAGATTCTAAAATGCTGAATGCAAGTTGTTTGATGGGCATAAGGGAAAGTATGTGACTTGGTTATATATTTGCAAGGATAGACAATCCATTTCATGGAGCTCCCACAAGGCAGGGGTGCATGAAAGCAAAACCATGTGATAGGTGGTTGTGAAAGCTCGTTTACAAGGTTGGCATGTTTAACAATTAACCCCTCAAGTTTGAGACTAAGCATGTAATATATACATGCTTCTGTCTAGTGGTTTACCAGCAAATAAGAATGGAGCTTGGAAAGCTAAGCCTCTGACGAATGGAGCAGTTCTTGTACTTGCCTGCTTCTGTTGCTGCAAAGAGTCAAAGAAGGAACTGTGTTTTTGACTTTGATGGGATTGGAATATTCTAATTATGGGTATATGGGTACATGAACTTGATCAGACAGTTAAAAGAAAAAAAGAAGACAAGATTTCTGATAAAAAATCTGATTTGTACATGAACTCTTCAGAAGCTACAAATGGGTATTTGATGGTTTGTTCTTTGATGTTGAAGATTGGAAGACAAAGAACAGAAACTACTAGCTATGGAAGTCAGTAATGCTTTTTCTATGTCTCTGGTGACCTGCTGTTTGATCAGAGTGATTGCATATTCTATGAGCTCAGCCTCGCATGGTAATGTGAGAGGTCCCGTGCTTTGTGATCCGAACTCTTCTTATGCCATTTCGAATAGTTCTAGGATGATTTGGTTGTTGAGGCATTGAAGAGGAAGCAAAAGGCGCTTTTGATCTGAAGAGTGCACAACAAAACAACCCTTTTCAGCTTTTGCTGCTGATGTGCAGCAGGAGTTTCTTGTATCTGTGTTTCCAACGGTTTGTGGGAGTGTGATTCTTTTTCGCCTCATTTCTTGCCATTTTGGGGAGCTTCTTGGGACTGATCGTCCTGTTATTACTCTATAAAGGCAAAGACCTATGGAGAAACTGTGCTTCTAAAAGTACTAGAGGAGTGAAATCTGAATGCTGATCTTGTGATGGGTAGAAGGCAAAGTAGTGGCTCGGTTTTATAATCACAAAGGCTAGACATGAGCCTGTTTCATGCTGATCTATGTTTGAAAATCAACATGTCAAGGTGAAGCGTCGGTTTAACATGTCTCTATCCTTTGACAAGTGGTTAACCAGCAAAATAGATATCTAAGGTGTGGTGGGCTCATGAGTCTATAGCCTATGTGAATCATAAAAACAAAAGAAGATCAAAGTGGTTGGAACGATGAGAATCTAATTAAATGGCCGTGTTTTTTTACCCTATTTCAGTTATAAAAACTAGCAGAAAAGAATTTAGATTTCTATTAACTTGTATCAATTCCAACAAGTTGTTATCGAATCTAATTGCAACTCTTCAAACGCTGGTAGGTAGGGTGAGTATTTGATCGGTTCAGTTTGATAAAAAATCAAAATTTTAGTATATTAAAAATTGAATTAATTGATTTTGAATAAAATTTGATTTGAATAGTGATGACCGCTGGATTTCTCCACCCCGGACTTGGGGCAGGCCCATATCGTGAGCCCATCGTTTGGGGGGTTCAAGGCCTCCCCCGTGAGACTGGTCCAGCCCGTCCCCCTCCAGATCAGACTCCAATCAGTTTCCTCAATCAGACCGGCCTAACCTCTTGGGCCCGTTGAACAGATCCTTCCTGGGCTCAGCCCACGACTTATCTTCCGGTCTAGTCTGGAATCAGGAGGGAAACCCACCTGTCCGTCATGTGAGTCCATACGCATGCGCGTCCGGGGAGAATTAGGGGCCGTTATGCATGGGACAGAGATCCGATTCCCTCGTACGTCCATATCAACGTAGCCGGGACAGGTGGTCCAATGATACACGTTCTGCTACACGTCACTAGCTGCCAAAAGGAAACATATAAAAGGAGAAATACTCTCCTCTAGGTCTAAGTTTTTTCCAGTCTTACAGAACCCATTGTAAAACCCTATTTTCTGGATCTCAGATCATCAATTGGTGCCGTCTGTGGGAACGAAGGAGATCTTTTCATCGCCAGAGTTCCACTCTCACGAATACCCACTGAGATCCACAATGGCTAACCACAATGAAAACAACGTCACTCCAAATGACCTGAGCTCTGCCCAAGAGGGGCAACAATTCTCCTTTTCTAGTCATACGACACCAAATAACCAAACACCAATCCCTTTCAACCCCTCGCCAAGCCTGGCGGGGAATGCTTCCGCCGCCACCTTGTCCAACCAAGACCTCCAAACCATGGCCCTCCAACTACAGAGCACCGCCCACTGGTTGGGGCAGATAATGCAACATCGGGGCCTTAGCACCCCCGCCAACGTGTCACCGGTGGTAGAAGAACCCCAGACCAACGAACCTCAGCCTACCTTCAACCACCCCAGAACTGTCAGCCAAGAAACCGGAGATGGGAGGAGGAGAGTTGAAGAAGAGGAAGAGCCGGCAGCTCGAGTTCACAAGAGAAGGGCGAGGGAGATGATAGAAAATGATGAAGTCGATAGCTACTCCGCCGAAACCACCGGAAGAATGGGGAGTGAAACATGGGAAGAGGAGGCTCACCAGGAGAGGAAGCCCAGGCGGGAAGGGGAGAGAGTAGACCAAAAGCTGCAGAAGTTGAGGGAGCAGCTCTTGGCCGAGCTGGGAGCGAAGGATTAGAACCAAACTCTCCTACCCACTGCTTCACCCTTCTCAAAATGGGTACAACAGGAGACTGTGCCTAAGAAGTTCATGATGCCACCAATGGTAGCCTATGACGGGGCTGGGAACCCTAGGGAGCGTGTCTTGAACTACAAGACTTTCATGGAGCTGCAAACTCTGTCAGACGTCCTGATGTGCAAGGTATTTCCTACGACGCTCTCGGGGCCAGCACGGGCGTGGTTCAACAGCCTTGAGGCAGGAAGCATTGGCAGTTTTGGAGATCTAGCCACCCACTTCATCAGCAGGTTTATTGCCGGGGTGTCTGCGGATAGGAAGACGAGCTACCTGGAGACAATCAGGCAAAGGAAAGACGAATCACTTAGGGAGTACGTCGCTCGTTTCAATACAGAGGCCCTGCAGATCTCCGAGCTCGATGAAGGAAGAGCTGTAGAAGCCATGCAGAAGGGGACGACCTCAGCAGAGTTCTTTGGCTCGTTGAGCAGGAAGCCTCCGACCTCGCTGGCCGAGCTGATGAAACGAGCCGAAAAGTATATAAGGCAGGACGATGCTTTGGAGACAAGCAGGTTTGCCAGGGGAGCGACAGATAAGGGGAAAGAACCGGAGGAGGGAAGGCCGGAGAGGCGCGAGAAAAAGCATGACAAGAGACCTGAAACGTATAGACAACCCTGGGAGCGCAGGGACCAAAGACCTTCCCCTCGGGCCTCAGAACCAAGGTCGCTCCCCCCGTGGGTTCCAGAGAAACCGATCCCTCTCAATGCCTCTAAAGCCGAAGTGCTCATGGCCATCCAAAATAAGGAGTTCCTCCAGTGGCCCAAGCCTATGAAAACAGAATCGAACCAGCGAAATCCTGACAAATATTATCAGTACCACCGCACGAACGGCCATGACACCAATAACTGCTTCCAGTTGATTGCTGAGATCGAAAGGCTAATAAAGAGGGGACACCTCAAGAACTTCATAAAGAAACCAGAAGAACAAAGGTCTCAGCCAGACCCAACAGGACAGACACTCAGAAGAGAGGGAGCAGGGCAGGAGAATGACGGATCCAATGGGGCCATCAATATGGTCGTTGGAGGAACAAAAGGTTGAAAAAGCTACAGAGGTATTTTCCTTAGAAAATTTGTGAAAAGAAATTCTTGTACTATAAAAGCACAAAATAACGCCATCTTATAAATGCAATGATTGAACTCTATTATTGTGAGCATTAACTCTCTCAGGAAAAGAAAGAACAGATATCAAAAAGACCTCCCGGAGCATAGAAGGCTGGCGGGATCACAAAAAAATCTCCCCGGAACAAAAACGGCCGGCGAGGATCTCAAAAAGACCTCCCGGAGCAAAAACGGTCAGGATCTCGTAAGATCTCCTGGAGCAAAAACGGCCGGCGAGGATCTCAAAAAGACCTCCCGGAGCATAGAAGGCCGGCGGGATCACAAAAAAATCTCACCGGAATAAAAACGGCCGGCGAGGATCTCAAAAAGACCTCCCGGAGCAAAAACAACTAGGATCTCGTAAGATCTCCTGGAGCAAAAACGGCCGGCAAGGATCTCAAAAAGACCTCCCGGAGCAAAAATGGCCAGGATCTCGTAAGATCTCCTGGAGCAAAAACGGCCGGCGAGGATCTCAAAAAGACCTCCCGGAGCAAAAACGGCCAGGATCTCGTAAGATCTCCTGGAGCAAAAACGGCCGGCGAGGATCTCAAAAAGACCTCCCAGAGCATAGAAGGCCGGCGAGATCACAAAAAAATCTCCCTGGAACAAAAACGGCCGGCGAGGATCTCAAAAAGACCTCCTGGAGCAAAAATGGCCAGGATCTCGTAAGATCTCCTGGAGCAAAAACGGCCGGTGAGGATCTCAAAAAGACCTCCCGGAGCAAAAACAGCCAGGATCTTGTAAGATCTCCTAGAGCAAAAACGGCCGGCGAGGATCTCAAAAAGACCTCCCGAAGAAAAAACGGCCGGTGAGGATCTCAAAAAGACCTCCCGAAATAAAAAGGGCTAGGATCTCGTAAGATCTCCTGGAGCAAAAAACGGCCGGCGAGGATCTCAAAAAGACCTCCCGGAGCAACAAAAACTGGGATCCCCAGAGATATCCCGGTAACACATGCTCATAGCAAACAGAGGTACACAACGACCACACGCAAAAACAAAAGTTCCGACCTCACATAAAAGATTGGGGCACAGGGCCATAAATAAAAAGCTAAAACTCCGACCTCCCGAAAGAGCTCGGATCAACAGAGCCAATAAGGCCCCAATCTCGCAAAGTAACCAGCACATAACAAGATTAAACAAAGGCACCTCAACGCCTGTATCATATAGCAGTGCGACCTACTAAAGCAGGGCTCGCAGGCGCCAAAACGCCAAAGCACCATGCAGACCTCAAGAAGGAAAGCTCAACCCTGGTAAAACCCAGGGGCAGCAAAGAACAGACAACACATAAAACACTTAGGGGCAGTAGGAAGCCCTGAAAAAAAAAACAGGCGATTACAAATGAAGTCTAGGGATTTACCCCCTCACCACTCATGTAATAAATGTTGAGGAGGAAAAAGGGCAATCTGAGGAGAAACCCCATGGCGTGAGCAAATGAGACCCTAGCTTCAGCTCCTGTCAAATCAGAACTAAAAGCAAAAAGGCCAGCCCGACTCATCACCTCAAAAGATCGCAAGTTTAACCCACTATTAGAAACAGAGCTCGCAGGCACGGCCAGTTCAGCTCGGAAACGGGTACGGTTAGTCCAGCTCGGAAGGAGTATACGGGTAAGTATGCCTTAGTGAAATAGATAAATTTATAAGACAAAAGTCCTGTCAATTGTTAATATCTCAGTAATGACGAGCTTGAAGGAAAAAAGGAAAGACAGTATAGTGGATCCCTCAGAGAAAATTATGAAGCATGCAGTTTAAGTATTTCATTTATAAGCAGAGATAAGTTCAAGAATGAACGAAAAACAAGAAGTAGTTCAAGTGGAGGCAATTATAATTTCATTAAAGAAAAAACGTATTACAATCTACTTATCTGCTAAGGTTGAAGGAAAAACAGTCCTTAAGGGACTTACATTTCTAGGAACATCGTCATCTACACTATCTTTATTTACATTTACATTAACATCTGAAGGAGGTCTGGCATCCTCCAGCTCAGACCCCTCAGTGCCAACAAAAGGCACAGTCTCTAGCCCTGAAGGACTAGCACCTTCCTCTCCTAGCTCTACATCCCTTTCTTGAGGCCCGGAGTCATCCTCCTCAGGTTCGAGGACGTCCACACTTTCCCCATCTAGCTCGGATTCCTTTGAAGAAGATTCAGTTGCAATGCGAGAGGTTCCTCTGGGCAAGGGAAAGTCGTCCTCCCCGTATAGCACATTTTCGCCGTCAGAGTCCATCTCAGCAGCTCGGAGCTTCGCTAGAGGGATATCAAGAGCAAGCCTGGCTTCTCTTAAACCCCGATTGAAGCCAGTCGCGAACATGCAGAAGCTTTTTTGCCAAACAGCAATCTTCATCTCATCAGAGGCTTTATACTCCGCAAGTTGTGACTCACAGGCCTTAGCTATAATTGCCTTCAGCTCAGGAGAATCCTTATAATCTTGTAGGTGAGCTTCACAGGCCTGCTCAATCTTCCTTTTTAGCTCATCCGACTCCTGATACTCCGTCAGACGCCTCTCACACTCCAGCTGGATCTTGTCCTCAGCATGTCTGGTCTCCTCGAGCAGAGCTGAACATTTACGTTCTAAAGTCCTGACTTCATGGCTGAGCTGTTGATTACGAAGTTTGGACTCCTCCGCCGATGAAGCCAGGTCTCTGATATGTTCAGAGCTCGTGCTCAGCTCCTACTTGAGGATTTCCACTCGAGCCAGGGCCCCCTCTTTTTGAATCTTCACCTTATCAAGGTGAGCCTGAATTTCTTCGAAATCAGCCTTCAGGGCCTCATACTGGCGCTGGACCTCATCCTTTTGGCTTATAGCCTCGTTCCTCTCACGAAGGGTCTCCACCATGGAGGACAACTGCTTCAAAACTTCCTCACAGCGAACCTCAGCTGCAGCTACCCTCTCATCAGATTCCTTCAGGACCTCTTGAGTGTGAGACAACTCCGCCTCCAGGGATTTAGCGTGTTCCTGCGCCTCAGAGGCCCTCACATCAGCCCTCTTGAGAGCCTCCAAGGCTGTATGTAGCTCAAGCCGGAGGGATTCAGAGTGCTTTCGAGCAGCAGTGAGATTGCCTTTGGCGTCGCTGGTGGCAGACAAGTTCTCCTCCAGACGCGCCTCCTCAATCCGGCGATTCACAGACTCCCGGAGAGAGTGGTCGCGAGCATCCACCTCCATGAAGAGGCCCGTCACCTAGTACAAAAAGACAACCATCAGAAGAAAGAAATAAAGAAAGCCAGAAAGGAAACGGAAAGACGACTTTACCATCAGAAGCATCTCCCTAATCATATCCCCGAGCTCCTCCTGAGGTCGAGATCGGAACGCTGCTTACTCCTTAGTAGAACTGGCTAGAAGACCAGTGATGTAACGACCCGGAAATCGGACCGCTACCGACGCTAGGATCTAGATCGGCTTAAGGCCACCGGGACCCGTAGCAAGCCAAACATTCATCCTGTGAACCTGATTAATCCCATACATGATCAACAACATACATAAAAATTTGAACTTTCCTTTCCATTTATTCATTCTCCAAACTCAACCTGAGCATGCACTATACATAAACATAATCATAAACATTAACCCCTCCTTGGAGTCTCATCAATGCTCCAATGGGGTGACATAACATGAATTAAGTTTGGTTTACAAAAGCATCAAAAAGATCATGTACTCCAAGGGATTAATAACATTACACTATAGTCAAGCACAATTCTAAACTTCCATAAGCATCATTACATTACCATACTTTTACATGATTGTACTCAACATAACATATCACCATTTTTCATGTCCACACTAGCTATTACATGACCATGACTTCATTACTCTTGCTGACCTCCTGGTCTACCCTGTACCTGCAAACCTGGGGGTTAAGGGAGAGGGGTGAGCTACTAGAGCCCAGTGAGCAGAATAATAAACTATTGTATTTAAAACATATGATATCATGGAATGCGTCACAACACAAACAAATCACATCAAGGATGGACTTGTCGCCAATGACCCTCATCATAATCCAATCATGCCAGGGGCGTAGTGCAGGCCACACCTGGTCTTTCCCCTAAACATAACATGTCATACATATCCAATAATGCCGGGGGCGTAGTGGAGGCCACACCCGGACTTTCCCTTACATAGTGCCAGGGGCGTAGTGCAGGCCACACCTGGACTTCCATATCATATCATATCTCATCATACTGAGGACCAATGGGTCATCCAACATCCATCCACATTAACATTAAGATATGCAATGCAACATATTCGTGGATTCTAATGCAAACAACCTAAAATATCACATGGCATTCGTGATGCATGAATCATGTTGAAACTTGTATTAATTTAAAACATAAGGTTTATTCCACTCACCTCTGGCTAGCTCTGACAAGACTCTGAAGTAGTTGACTCACTGCTGGGGTCCTCGGTTCCTCGGGTCCGAGCCTACACAGGTGGACTCAAATGAGGGACCAAACATCTATGATCAAGACTCTAAAATACTCCCCAAAAACCCCCTAAAACACCTCAAAACATCCATAGAAAACATGCAAAGGAAGGCTGAACAGGGCACTTTCGGTGGCCGAAAGTCTCTCCAGAGCCGAAAGTCATGCAGGTTCGGCGGCACCTTCGGCGGCCGAAAGTGCCCTCCAGAGACGAAAGTCCATTTTTTGGGGCAGGCTTCGGCAGCCGAAAGGCTTGCCTCACAGACAGGTTCGGCGGCCGAAAATCCTTTCGGCTGCCGAACCTGGTTTCTCCCAAAGGGCATAAACTCAGCTCTTCAATGCACACTTTCCTCCCAAACCTTCCAATCAAGCATCCAACTCTCTCAAAGCATGCATACACACATACATCAACACCTAGGGGTCTCAAACTATCTTAAACCCCAACTACAACACATCAAACATGCATATCCAACACACATTGTCCATATAATCACATAAAACCTAACAAAGCTCAACTAACCTAAACATGCATTTCTACCCCATAAATCAACTTAAAACTTGTTTAAAACATACAATGAGCTCAAGATCGGCTCTTACCTCATGAAGATCGAGAGAGAGACGACCTAAACTTGGAAACCAAAGGAAAGGAGCTCCTGAGTCTTCCAAGCCTCAAAACTTGCTTTAATGCTCAAAAATCTTCAAAACAAAGTGAAAACTCATGAAAATCATGAAAGATTTGTAGGAAGAGACTCAAAATCGGCGAGGGACGGCGGAGAACTCACCTTGGCTGAAAATGGGGAGAAAAGCTCGCCCGTTCGGACAAGGGGACCCTTTTATAGGTGGCTGGCCAGGCCACTTTTGGGGGCCTAACGTGCCTCCGCATGCATGCCATGTTCGGCGGCCGAACATAAGGTTCGGCGGCCGAACCTGGACTTCCCTCACTTATGCCTTCGGGGGCCTAAACCACTCCCAAAGTGCATGCATGTTCGGCGGCCGAATCTGAGTCTTCCTCTCAAGACTATTTTCATTCAAAACTTAATTTCTTTCTTGCTTAAAACCATAAAATACATTAAAACAATTTATGAAAACATGGTTTTACCCTTCTAGAGGTTTTCGACATCCGAGATTCCACCGGACAGTAGGAATTTCGATACTGGAGTCTAGCCGGGTATTACAAGTGAGGGCAAGCAGGCATGGATCTGAAGCCTCCGTAATGCCACCAAACATTCGCTCTCTGAGAATTTCGGCAACTACACTGGTTGGAGATTGGTGGGTGATGTCCTCCACGTTCAGAATATCATTGTCAGGAGCAAACAACAGAGGTACTACGGGGACATCTTTTTCCTTCCCAATAGGAGGGAGGGCTGGAGCTGATCCTTTGGAAGCCCTGGACTTCTTTCGAGCAGGAGCTGGGGGAGATATTTCAGGAGGGGCTGGACGCTTGTCCCCGGTCTTCACTGTGACGCCTCCGTCAACAGATCCAGATCCAGTCCCCACAGGGGCAGGAGCATCCCCGATAGGGGCCTCCAGGACATTCTCTTCCACAAGTACAACCTCCATTCCCTTCCCTGGGGCTTCCTCTTCAATAATGGGGGACCCAAACCTTCCCCCTAGCACCTCCTCGGAAGAAAGAGCAAGATCCGACCTTGCCTGTTCAATGTCTTCTGTCTGCTTCGCAATGACCCGTGGAGCTTCCCTCACCTCCTCTATGAAAGCTTGATTGGATCTAGACTCCTGGGCAGGTTTAGGAGCCGAGGTCGACCTGCCACGGCTAGATGGCCGAGAGGATCCGGCACCGCGGGAGCTCGGCTTAGGAGCTCGAGAGGAAGCTCTGGCAGGAGGTCGGCTAACCTTCCTAGAAGAAACAATCTGAGCCACTTCTTCAGCGACCTTAGACACGTAGTGTCCAGCCCGAAGGGCATCTAAGGCGGCGTTCATGCTCTCCCGGGACATAACTAAGTTCTTTGGGGGCTTGATCTGGTCCATCTCGAAGTCTGAAGCTGCCGAAAAACACAAAATCAGAAAAAGTTAGTGTACTTTATAATACCAGTTACGAGGAAAAAATAGGACTGCTGGACAAAACACTATACCTGTATCTTGAATATCCCTAAGATTAGACACGAACATACACTTCTCGACGTCATACTTCTTGTCAACAGAAGTCAGTCGAAGATACCCCACCTGCTCGGTAAGACTTAGTTGGGGCAGGTCGTTGCAGCCCAAGGGGACATCCTCCCAATCTAGCCCCACTCCCCACGACAAGTCGGTCTCTTTTCTCAGCTCTGCCACAAGGAAACTCTCTACCCATCCCTTTATTGAGTCCTTGTAGCCCGTGAAAATGGACAACCCACCACGGGGGGCAAAATAGTAAAAATTCTGAATCGCCCTAACGAGACAGAAGAAAGTGACGAATAGACATGCCGTGGGTGTAAAACCCCAACTCAAGCAGATAGATTCAAAACAACACATGAACAAAATAGAATTTGGAGACAACATCCGGGGGGTTATCCCGAAGTATTGGAAAACCTCGATGAAGAAAGGGGTAAAAGGGAAAGTCAGACCAAAGTCCCTCTGCTTAAGGAAGAAGACTAAGCTACGACCCTTCTGGGGATCTATTAAATCGGGAGGGGAAGGGTTTGGAAGAACTATCCTCTCATTTTGTAAAGGAGCACGAATATAGTAAAGCGGAGTATCTAAATATCTCCGAGAAATATACTTAGTTATGGTAGAGGGAGTGATGTTTGACTCAAGATTAGAAACATCGGGAAGTTTAGGACCTTCCATGGAGGAATAAGAAAGCGTACCTGAAACACAATAAGGATGAATAAGCAGAAGAGGTCGAAGGAGAACAGAGAGCAGAAGAGAGCAAGTTTTCTTGGGAGACTGAGAGAACTCAAAATGGGGAACGGTAATGAGACGAAGAGTTGTTCTGAACAGTTTTGTCCTGGAGCGGCGCGGTCATTATTACTCTCGATATTTACCCCCTCGTCAGTCAGACAATAACTGACGAGAAGGTAAAGGGGCAATTGATGACCGCTGGATTTTTCCACCCCGGACTGGGGGCAAGCCCATATCGTGAGCCCATCGTTTGGGGCCTCCCCCGTGAGACTGGTCCAGCCCGTCCCCCTCCAGATCAGACTCCAATCAGTTTCCTCAATCAGGCCGGCCTAACCTCTTGGGCCCGATGAATAGATCCTTCCTGGGCTCAGCTCACGACTTATCTTCCGGTCTAGTCCGGAATCAGGAGGAAAACCCACCTGTCCGTCATGTGGGTCCATACGCATGCGCGTATGGGGAGAATCAGGGGCTGTTATGCATGGGACAGAGATCCGATTCCCTCGTACGTCCATATCAACGTAGCCAGGACAGGTGGTCCAATGATACACGTTCTGCTACATGTCACTAGCTGCCAAAAGGAAACATATAAAAGGAGAAATACTCTCCTCTAGGTCTAAGTTTTTTCCAGTCTTACAGAACCCATTGTAAAACCCTATTTTCTGGATCTTAGATCATCAAATATAATTGATTCGATTTATTTTGATTTGACCGGTTTTAGTATTCTAAACAAATATTTTAATCTTGATTACAAATGAAGCTATTTTGTATCTAATTTTACAGATATAGAAATCCTTAATATTAAATTTCAATAGTATTAATGTTGAAAAGATTATGGTATGAATTTAAAAAATTATTATTTTTTATGAGATTTTTTAACAAATATTTTTTAATCTGTGAATACAGATATTTTTAATTGATATTATTGTACAAATTTTAAAATTATTAATTTATGAATTGATATATTATTTTTAAATATCAATTTGAAAATTTCTGATAAATATAAAAAGTAATACTTTATAATATAAATATAAAAAATAATACTTTATAATATAAATATAAAAAATAATACTTTATAATATAAATATATTAAATTCTATTTCTATTTATAATGAGAATTTATTAGTAATTTTAAAATATTCCTTATGAATAAATATTAGTAACAATAATTTAAATTTTTTATTTTTTATTCTTAATTAAATAAAAATAATTAAAATTATTTAAAATTAATAAAATAATCATAAAAGTAATAATAAATATAATTTGATTTAATTAAAAATATCTCCCCATATAACCTCTCAATTTTTAAAAAATACCATAAATAAATATCTTTAAAAAATGTCTATTATTTTCTGTTCAATAATTAATTTTAAATTAATATTCAGTATTTTAATTTAGTTAAAACACTATTATTTAATAATTGAAAAAATAATTTATAAAAAACTATTTATTATGATATTTAATTAACTATTAACTGACCACATATTCACAACTCTACATTATTTCAAAATCCTTTTCCTAATCTAATTACACTTCCTCATGAATATTTCCATTAAGAGAAGGAAACCTAATTTTTCTGAGTAATGGTCTGAAAAAATTGACACAAACAACACCCACACATAACACATACGTTCATCAAAAACCCTTCTCTGATTTTCTGTTTGGTGTCAATCTAATGGAACAAAATCAGAACAAGAACAAAGGAGTTGCTGCAGATTGCAGTACTAGTAGCGATGACGTTGAGAGATATTTCAACTCGTTGCCTGTTGGGTATCGATTCGCTCCTAGTGATGATGAGCTGATTCGTTATTATTTACTGAGAAAGATCAACAATGAACACTTGCCTCCTAATAGAATTCATGTGGTTGATTTATATAACTATAGCCCTCAACAGCTCGCAGGTACGTCGCATTAATTTTGCATGCACGCACATATGCATGTCCTTCTTCTTCTTCAATAATGTAATTTTTTTTTTGGGTTTTCTTTGTTTTGCTGCAGAAACCTATAAACTGAATAGAGAAAGAGAAAGCCAGTGGTATTTTTTCACGAGTAGGGAGAAAAAGTACCCGAATGGATCTAGACCGAAACGAAACGCAGGGGAATTAGGATATTGGAAGGCTACAGGAACTGATAAAGCAATCCTAGATGGAAAAAAACCTCTGGGATTCAGAAAGTCTTTGGACTATTATGAGGGGAGGCAGCGTGATGGAACCAAAACCAACTGGAAGATGCATGAATATCTTCTTCATCAAAGCCTTGTTCCTTCAGGCGCTACGGCCAGAGGCAAAAACCCACTGCAGCCTAACCAGGTATTCATCATTTTTTTTTTCTATAAAAAATTTATTATTTAGTTTATTTCATTAGTTTGTCCATCATTTAACCTTTTCTTATTTGTTATCAGAAAACTCATTATTAGTAAAAAAAAGAATTTATTATTTAGTATCTTGATATTGAGAGAATTTGAGACTTTTGCATATGGCTAAAATTAAATTAATAGAGTGATTAATTATTAATTTTTTTTAAAATTTTAAAAATGTTTTAATATATTTTTTATTGATTGATTAATTAATGAGTTTAAATAATCAGTTAATTTTTTATATTATATAAATATTTTAATAGATTTCTTAAAAAATTCAATAATTATTGATAAATTATGTAACTATTCTTTATTATAACCATAAAATTATGTTAACTAGAAAAAAAAATTAATTTTTATGTGTTTATATATTTTTTGGGTCAGTTGAATGAATGGGTTCTCAGCAAGATCTACAACAACAAAGCAGAAGACAAGAAAAATAAGAATGATGAAGATGGAGGAACTGTAAATGCAGAAACAGAAATTCCACATGCTGATGATTCCACTGCACAGCCTCTACCGTGTGATAATTCTTTGATGATTTCTAAAGAATACGAGAATGGTTATGGGTCTTATTTGCTTCCTCCTCTTTCTTCTGATCCTCCTCTTTCTTCTGATCCTCCTCGGCCAATCTTGAATAACATGGACTATAATCCTCCATCAATGGACAACACATTCAATAATATCTTTGCCTATAATGTGCAACCAATCCAAATCTATTACCCTCATTCTCATTATAGCAATGGCTTTCAACCCATGTATGGATGTGGGGATCAAGTTTCTGATATTAACTGCATGGAGATGGCCACCATGAATGATCATCTTTTACCTCCAGCTGAGGAACCCGCCTATGGACGTGGGGATCAAGTTTGGGATATTAACTGCATGCAGACGGCCGCCATGAATGGTCATCTTTTAATGCCAGATGGGGAACACATCTATGGATGCGGGGATCAGCTTTGTGATGTTAACTGGATGGAGACGGCCGCTATGAATGGTGATCTTTTAGTGATAGCTGAGGAACCCAGTCCGTTGCTCGAACCTGCATTTGCTGAGACGAGTACCAGGGAATTTGATGGTCAACCTAGCTCTTCAAATCAGCCTATGCCTGTTGAAGGAGCTTATGATCATGCATCTTCATTTCACAGAGAGGAGGAGAGGCAGAACTCACTGTTTGATATGGTGCATTATTCTGGATAAATTTTGTAAATCCCATTATGGATCTTTTTTTTTTTCATCTGACTATTCTAAAAAAATTTTTAAAAAAATGATAATAAAAAGTACCATGGTTTAATGCATATTTTATTTCATAGTATGAAGTATACTTTATGATAAAAAATCATAAGGCATGATATGATAGGGAATAATTAATATTAAGTTTTATAATAAATTTAAATTATAATTTAACTTTTAGTACCACATTCGTCGAAGGTCTAGGATAACCTTTCAAAAAAAAAAATTTCAACTTTCAAAAGTTTACGGTTCTAATATGAAGCGATTAATCTTAGATTTTATAATAAATTTGAATCGGGTTTAATTTCTACTGCTAACTTTTATTGGAAGTTCATAATAATTTTTTGAAAAAATATTTTATGATGTACGATTTTTTAAAGTTATAAATTTATCACAAAATTTAAGATCAAAATTCTATTAAGTCAGTTTTGTCACAAAATTCAAATATAAAATTTTATTGTTAAAAGAGTTAATATAATTTTATTATTCTTTTAGATTTTTTCTTAATTTTTTATATTAAGATTTTTTCTATTATAAATAATTATTTTTTACTTTTTAATTTTCAAAAATTTAATAAAAAATTTTGATTTTTAACTTTTTATTCTCTAAATTTCATTTTAATTAAATTTTATTGATTAAAATTTTTTTAAAAGTCTAAATAGTTTTATTTCAAATAATATTATAAATTAATCATGAACGTCTTTCGAAATATTATTGTTTGTTGACAGTGTTTGTTAATAGTATATTTGTAGTGTCTCAAATTGATTATTTATAAAAAAATTGATAGATTTATAAATAGTTAATAAAAATATTAAATTGAATTAATCATTTTGAACAAATTGAAAAACGAATGAACGAGATTGGTATTTCTCACATCGGTTATTTACATGATAATTTTATAAATAGTTAATAAAAATTATTAAATAATTAAAATTAATTATTTTGAATAAAATAAAAAATAAATTAAAAATTTATTTAAATCGATTTAAACTGAGTATTAATATAATATACTATTTTATTATAAAATTAATTTTAGATTTTGAAATTAAAAATAAGCTTTTTTTTATAATTTTTAAAATAATAAAGTCCGACTATTTTAGCAATTTATATATGTGCAAAAAAGTTGGAATGAGGTATTTTTAAAGTAAATTATATTTTAATACTTAATTTTTAATGTAATTAAATTTCTGTTTTTTCTCTTTAGAAATTTGATTTTTTTTTTTATTCATTGTCCTCTTTGATTATTTGTTGATGCTGAGATGTTTTGTGAAATGTATACATGTTTGTTTGAGAAATTGATTGATGAAATTCAATAAACGAAAATTTTAGAACAGTTATTTTCCATTTTATTATTAATTTAATAAATTTTATAAATAAAAAAATTATAATTTATGAGAATATATTTATTAATTATATTAAAATTAAAGACTAAAAAGTAATTTATTCTGATTTAATTATTAATTTTTTACAAGTTAATTTTCTAATACACAAGTTTCATCAATGTCAGACGTAATGAGCCCCGTAGTTTTATATACATTAATTTATTTATTTGAGATAAAATATGTAATTTTACTCTTCAACTTTACTTAGAAGTCTGTTGATACCATAATTTTATTTTTTATAAAATTGTAATTATTTAATCCGTACTAATGTTTTAAATTTTTAGAAATTAAATAATTATATTTTATAACATTTATAAAATTTAAATTACTAGTTAATTCTCATTACAACTATAAATAAAAATTTAATATATTTATATTATAAAGTACTATTTTTTATATTTATATTATAAAGTATTACTTTTTATATTTATCAGAAATTTTCAACAACGGTTTAATTATAATTGATATTTAAAAATAATATATCAATTCATAAATTAATAATTTTAAAATTTGTACAATAATATCAATTAAAAATATCTATATTCACAGATTAAAAAATATTTTTTAAAAAATCTCATAAAAAATAATAATTTTTTAAATTCATACCATAATCTTTTCAACATTAATATTATTGAAATCTAATTTTAAGGATTTCTATATCTGTAAAATTAAATACAAATAGCTTCATTTATAATCAAGATTAAAATATTTATTTAGAATACTAAAACCGGTCAAATCAAAATAAATCGAATTAATTCGATTCAAATTAATTTTTATTCAAAATCGATTCAATTTAATTTTTAATATACTAAAATTTTGATTTTTTATCAAACCGAAACAATCGAATACTCACCCTACCTACTAGCTTTTGAAGAGTCAGCAATTAGATTCGATAATAACGTGTTGGAATTGACACAATTTAACAGAAATCTAAATTCTTTTCTGTTAGTTTTTATAACTGAAATAGAGTAAAAAAAAACACAGCCATATTAGATTCTCATCATTCCAACCACTTTGATCTTCTTTTGTTTTTATGGTTCACATAGGCTATAGACTCATGAGCCCACCACACCTTATATATCTATTTTGCTGGTTAACCACTTGTCAAAGGATAGAGACATGTTAAACCGACGCTTCACCTTGACATGTTGATTTTCAAACATAGATCAGCATGAAACAGGCTCATGTCTAGCCTTTGTGATTATAAAACCGAGCCACTACTTTGCCTTCTACCCATCACAAGATCAGCATTCAGATTTCACTCCTCTAGTACTTTTAGAAGCACAGTTTCTCCATAGGTCTTTGCCTTTATAGAGTAATAACAGGACGATCAGTCCCAAGAAGCTCCCCAAAATGGCAAGAAATGAGGCGAAAAAGAATCACACTCCCACAAACCGTTGGAAACACAGATACAAGAAAGTCCTGCTGCACATCAGCAGCAAAAGCTGAAAAGGGTTGTTTTGTTGTGCACTCTTCAGATCAAAAGCGCCTTTTGCTTCCTCTTCAATGCCTCAACAACCAAATCATCCTAGAACTATTCGAAATGGCAGAAGAAGAGTTCGGATCACAAAGCACGGGACCTCTCACATTACCATGCGAGGCTGAGCTCATAGAATATGCAATCACTCTGATCAAACAGCAGGTCACTAGAGACATAGAAAAAGCATTACTGACTTCCATAGCTCGTAGTTTCTGTTCTTTGTCTTCCAATCTTCAACATCAAAGAACAAACCATCAAATACCCATTTGTAGCTTCTGAAGAGTTCATGTACAAATCAGATTTTTTATCAGAAATCTTATCTTCTTTTTTTTTTTTTAACTGTCTGATCAAGTTCATGTACCCATATACCCATAATTAGAATATTCCAATCCCATCAAAGTCAAAAACACAGTTCCTTCTTTGATTCTTGAACAATAGGAATTTAATTTTAAAGGATTTATTACTTTGTTCAGTGTTGCAGTCATGACGAGAGCTTTCCCTGACTATTCAGCAAGCAAGAAGGACCTTATCCTTTTGCAAAATATAGCAAGTTATATGCTTCTTGCATGTGGTGTTGTCTATCTTGTTTCGGTAAGATAACAAAAATAAGTATTTACCCCCTACTTTTAACTTAACTGTTTTGGAGTTTGAAGAAACTTTTATCTCAGGTTATATGATGATGAATTTCCTTTCTGTTACCTGAGAACTTTTATCAAGCAATGGCCAACCACCACAACCAGTCTACGAGTCATTTTGATTTTTATTTTGCTGTAATTTTTCATGTGTTCTAGTTCAGTTCTAATACTCAAGACATCTTATCTTGACTTATTTCACTAGAAAAGTAAATCATAATTAATACACTTTCAATTTCCAGGGAATTCTATGCATTGGTTTCCTTAAACGTGCTCGCCAGCAGAAGGAAATTACAAGGGAGCAGGCAGTCAAGGATCTGGAGGTAAGTTAAACATTACATTAAAAACAAATGATAGTCCTCACCTGGCATGGTTTGGAATTAGGGCTTTTGTTTGCGACTCACTTCCGAGTTTGCATATGTTTACTGTTACTCTGAATTATGCAATTATGCTTTATTTGTGAAATCATATTGTAGATGTCATGGCATGGTTTGGAATTTTTTTTAGAGACAAAAGGAAATAGGTGTTCTTAGAGCTCATAAGTGCCTCGTTCACTATGCTCATTGTCTGCAAGTACATATATAGTCCTCACCTGCTAACCTAGGATGTAGGATGTTAAATGTAGGTCAGCATGATGATGATGATGAATTACATGATTTTACTTGGTTTCTTCAATATTTTTCTTTTCGTTCACTATGCTCGTGTATTGCAGCTGGCTATGGATATCAATAATGCTTTTTCCACATCTCCGGTGTCACTGACTCTAAGAGCTCTTAATCGCAAGGCAAAGTAAGAGGCCCTTTGCTTGGCAACCCAAACTCTTCTTCTGCCATATTGCTTGGCAACAAATTTCCAAGACAAAAAAACTGAAATAATATTCATTAATTATATTAAAATTTATGAACTAAATATAATTTATCCTAAAAAATATCATTCTAACTTTTTGCACATGTATAAATAGCTAAAATACTCAAGATTTTATTACTTTCAAAATTATAAAAGAGTGCTCTATAATTTCAAGTATTTTTAATTTCAGGATCTGATATTGACTTTGTTCTGTATCACTCTGTCACAAAGTAAATATCAGATCCTGAAATAAAAAAAATGTGAAAAGCTTGTAATTCTTTGTATTTAAAAAAAAATATTTTGACGTTAAAAAAAAAGCAAAATCCATAATGGGGTTTACAAAATTTATCCAAAATATTGCAGCATATCAAACAGGGAGCTCTGCCTCTCCTCCTCCCTGTGCACTAGATGCATGATCATAAGCTCCTCCTTCAACAGACATAGGCTGATTTGAAGAGTTAGGTTGAGCATCAAATTCTCTAGTACTTTTCTCAGCAGCTGCAGGTTCGAGCAAAGGACTGGGTTCCTCAGCTATCACTAAAAGATAACCATTCATGTCGGCAGTCACCATGTAGTTAATATCAGAAACTTGATTCCCACATCCAAATACGGGTTCCTCAACTGGCACATAAAGATGATCATTCATGGTGGTCGTCTGGATGCTGTTAATATTCCAAACTTGATCCCCATTTCCATAGATGAGTTCCTGACCAGTTGGCATTAAAAGATGATCATTCATGGAGGACGTCTCCACGCAGCTAACATCAGAAATTTGATCCCCAAATCCACAGATGGGTTGAAAGCCACTGCTATAATGAGAAGAAGGTTGACAGATTTGGATTGGTTGCACATTATAAGCAAAGTTGTTGAATGTGTTGTTCATTGGTAGAGGATCATTGTCAACGTTATCCAAGATTGGCTGAGGAGGATCAGACCAAAGAGGAGGAAGCAAATAAGACCCATAACCATTCTCGTATTCTTGGGAAATCATCAAAGAATTATCACACAGTAGAGGTTGTGCAGTAGAAACATCATCAGCTTTTGGAATTTCTGTTTCAGCAATATTTACAGTTCCTCCATCTTCATCGTTCTTGTTTTTCTTGTCTTCTGCTCTGTTGTTGTTGTAGATCTTGCATAGAACCCATTCATCCAACTAACCCACAAAAAATATAAACACATAATTTATCTATTGATTAGTTAACATAATTTATCTATAATTACAAGAATTTTTAAATTGAAAATCTCATTAATCATTCAGCTAAAGAAAAATATATTATAATATTTCTAAAATTTTAAAAAATTTAATAATTAGTCACTCTATTAATTTAATTTCAATGGAACTAAATGATGGATATTTTTTCTTTATAATTAATGAATGAATAAAATGTTAAAACTATGTAAAAAATTAATTAATAAAATTTTTAAAATTTTGAAAGATGTTTTAATATATTTTATAAAATCTGTGAAGAAACTAATGAAATGACCTAAATAATAAATTTTAAAAAAAAAAAATGTTGAATACCTGCTTAGGCTGCAGTGGGTTTTTGCCTCTGGCCGTAGCGCCTGAAGGAACAAGGCTTTGATGAAGAAGATATTCATGCATCTTCCAGTTGGTTTTGGTTCCATCACGCTGCCTCCCCTCATAATAGTCCAAAGACTTTCTGAATCCCAGAGGTTTTTTTCCATCTAGGATTGCTTTATCAGTTCCTGTAGCCTTCCAATATCCTAATTCCCCTGCGTTTCGTTTCGGTCTAGATCCATTCGGGTACTTTTTCTCCCTACTCGTGAAAAAATACCACTGGCTTTCTCTTTCTCTATTCAGTTTATAGGTTTCTGCAGCAAAACAAAGAACCCCCCCAAAAAAAAAAAATTACATTATTGAAGAAGAAGAAGAAGAACATGCATGTACATGCATGCAAAATTAATACGACGTACCTGTGAGCTGTTGAGGGCTATAGTTATATAAATCAACCACATGAATCCTATTAGGAGGCAAGGGTTCATTGCTGATCTTTCTCAGTAAATAATAACGAATCAGCTCATCATCACTAGGAGCGAATCGATACCCAACAGGCAACGAGTTGAAATATCTCTCAACGTCATCGCTACTAGTACTGCAATCTGCAGCAACTCCTTTGTTCTTGTTCTGATTTTGTTCCATTAGATTGACACCAAACAGAAAATCAGAGAAGGGTTTTGAATGAACGTATGTGTTATGTGTGGGTGTTGAAATATTTATATGTTTGTGTCCATTTATTCAGACCATTACTCAGAAAAATTAGGTTTCCTTCTCTTAATGGAAATATTCATGAGGAAGTGTAATTAGATTAGGAAAAGGATTTTGAAATAATGTAGAGTTGTGAATATGTGGTCAGTTAATAGTTAATTAAATATCATAATAAATAGTTTTTTATAAATTATTTTTTTAATTATTAAATAATAGTGTTTTAACTAAATTAAAATACTGAATATTATTTTAAAATTAATTATTGAACAGAAAATAATAGACATTTTTTAAAGATATTTATTTATGGTATTTTTTAAAAATTGGTAATTGATGAACAGCGACTGCTGGCTATGGACACCAACACTGCTCTCTCTACATCTCTCGTAGCATTCTGTCTGATCAGAGCAATTGCATATCTATAAGGTCTGCATCACAAGGTAGCGGGATCATTTCATTTCATTGTTAAGATACTCCAGGGGAAGAAGGAAGCGTTTTTTATCTGCATAGTACACAACAAAATGGCGTTTCTCAGCAACTGATGAAGTATCTATACTTCCAACTTTTTGTGACGAGTGATTCTTCTTCACCTGATAGTAGCCAACTTTTGCCATTTCCTTGCCAATTTCAAAAGTTTCTGTTTACTGATCATCTTGTTAATCTATAAGAATTGAAAGTTGGGGGGGAAATAGAGAAAGAAACCTCTAGATTCTAAAATGCTGAATGCAAGTTTTTTGATGGGCATAGGGAAAGTATTTGACTTGGTTATATATTTGCAAGGATAGACAATCCATTTCATGGAGCTCCCACAAGGCAGGGGTGCATGAAGTCAAAACCATGTGAAAGGTGGTTGTGAAAGCTCGTTTACAAGGTTGGCATGTTTAACAATTAACCCCTCAAGTTTGAGACTAAGCATGTAATATATACATGCTTCTGTCTAGTGGTTTACCAGCAAATAAGAATGGAGCTTGGAAAGCTAAGCCTCTGACGAATGGAGCAGTTCTTGTACTTGAGCTGGACAATTATTCAGCTTTCTAGACTTACTAAAAAGAGATGTTCTTTGAGCTTGGGTTCTCCATAGAGCTAGTAACACTCCCTTTGATTTTCTGCTAAATGATCCATAACCTTTTGCAGGCTATTGCTTTCTCCTATAAATTAGCAGAATGATGTGTCAAGGTGATGATAATATTTTCAATGTCATTAAAGGCATTAGTTTGATGGATAGCTTCTAATGACATATTGAAGTAATCTACTGATGCCATTTTCTTGCCATTTTGGGGAGCTTCTTGGGACTGATCGTCCTGTTATTACTCTATAAAGGCAAAGACCTATGGAGAAACTGTGCTTCTAAAAGTACTAGAGGAGTGAAATCTGAATGCTGATCTTGTGATGGGTAGAAGGCAAAGTAGTGGCTCGGTTTTATCACAAAGGCTAGACATGAGCCTGTTTCATGCTGATCTATGTTTGAAAATCAACATGTCAAGGTGAAGCGTCGGTTTAACATGTCTCTATCCTTTGACAAGTGGTTAACCAGCAAAATAGATATATAAGGTGTGGTGGGCTCATGAGTCTGTAGCCTATGTGAACCATAAAAACAAAAGAAGATCAAAGTGGTTGGAATGATGAGAATCTAATTAATGGCTGTATTTTTTTACTCTATTTCAGTTATAAAAACTAATTTTCATGGAGATAAAACTAGTTAGAAAAGAATTTAGATTTCTGTTAAATTGTGTCAATTCCAATACATTGTTGTTGAATCTAAATGCAACTCTTCAAAGCTGTGTATTCGATCGGTTCGATTTGATAAAAAATTAAAATTTTAGAATACGTAAAAATTGAATTGAATCGATTTTGGATTAAAATTAATTTGAATCGAATTGATCTGATTCAGTTTAATTTAATCAGTTAAATAGAATTTTTACTTTTTACTTTAATTTTAGTATTCTAAACAAATATTTCAATCTTGATTACAAATGAAGTTACTTTGTATCTAATTTTAGGCATATAGAAATCCTTAATGTTAGAATTTAAAAATTTTTAAAAATTATTACTTTTTATAAGATTTTTTTAAAAATATTTTTTAATCTGTGAATACAGATATTTTTAATTGATATTATTGTATAAATTTAAAAATTATTAATTTATGAATTAATATATTATTTTTAAATATCAATTATAATCAAACCGTTGTTGAAAATTTCTGATAAATATAAAAAGTAATATTTTATAATATAAATATAAAAAATAATACTTTATAATATAAATATATTAAATTTTATAATAAAAATTTATTAATAATTTTAAAATAGTGTTCAGTGTTTTAATTTAATTAAAACATAATTATTTAATAATTAAAAGATTGATTTATAAAAAATTATTTATTGTGATATTTAATTAATCACTAGCTGAACAGATATTCACTACTAACCGTTATTATAATCACTAGACAGATATTTACAACTACAATAATTAACCGTTATTATAATCACTAGACAGATATTAATTACTGGTATTATTCAATAAAATTTAAATATATATATATATAAAGTTAAATATATAATTTAATTCATAATTTTCACACAAAAAATCAGTTAGTATTATGATTTTTTATCATTAATTTTTAAAATTTAAATTTTATAAAAGTGTATTATTTAACATATAAATTTTATAAAATATAATTATTTAATTTCTAAAATTTTAAAACTCTTGTACGGATTAAACAATTACAATGTTATAAAAAATAAAATTATAGTATCAACAGACTTTTAAGTAAAGTTGAAGAGTCAAATTACATATTTTATCTCAAATAAATTAGTGTATATAATTAATTAGAAAATATAATGATGAAACTTATAAATTAAAAAATTAATTTGTAAAAAATTAGTAATTAAATTAAAATAAATTATTTTTTAGTTCTTAATTTTAATATAATTAATGAATATATTTCTATAAATTATAAATTTTTTCATTTATAAAATTTATTAAATTAATAATAAAAGAATATATAGAAGAATATTTAAAATAAAATGGTTAGCTTATAGAAGAGTGTGCAAAAGAAAATATAAAATCCATATCAACGTGTTAAAGATCGAGCACTATTGAGTTTAAATTGAAAAAATCGATTGAATTGAATTAATTTAAAATTTTATTTCGATTTAAATTTTATTTTTAAAAATTTCAATTATTTTAATTTGATTCAATTTTAATTAAAAAAAATATATTATTTTTAATAATATAGAAATTATACTATAATTAAAATTAAAATATTTTAATTAAATTTTAGAATATATAATCCATCAAATTAAACCGAATCAATTAGTTCAATTCAAATTAATTTTTATATAAAATCAATTTGATTTTTTTAAATATAAATTTTAATTTTTAATTTAATCAATTTAATTCAATTTTAAACTAAACGAATAAATTACAGTATCTACACAATTTCATGAGATTTGGACATTGATATTAAATTAAGATATTCAAAAACAAAAATCAGCGGCACTTCTATTTGATACTAGAATTTGTTTTTATAACCCAATAAAATTAAAGGGAAAGTAACTGTTCTAAAATTTTCATTTATTGAATTTCATCAATCAATTTCTCAAACAAATATGTATACATTTCACAAAACATCTCAGCATCAACAAATAATCAAAGAGGAGAATGAATAAAAAAAAAAAAGAAACAAATTTCTGAAGAGAAAAAAACTGAAATTTAATTATATTAAAAATTAAGTATTAAAATATAATTTATTTTAAAAATACATCTTTCCAACTTTTTTGCACATATATAAATTGCTAAAATAGTCCGACTTTATTGTTTTAAAAATTATAAAAAATTCTTATTTTTAATTTCAGGATCTAAACTTTATAATAAAATATTATATTATATTAATACTGTAACATTTCTATCCAAACTAATTCAAATAAATTTTTATCTATTTTTCACCTAACTTAAAATGATTAATCTTAATTCTTTAGTAGTTTTTGCTAACTATTTATAAATTTATCGTCCTGTAATGTGAGATACAATAATCTCCTTTATTTATTTTTACTTGCTCTAAAATATTAACTTAAATTAATTAGTAATTTTTACTAGTTATTTATAAATTCATCAATTTTTATGTAAATAATCGATTTGGAACACTATAAATATGTTATTAATAAACAATGACATTTTGAAAGATGTCGACTATTAATTCATGATATTATTTGAAATAGAACTGTTTAGACTAAGGAGTTTTAATCAATAAACTAAAATTTTTTATTAAATTCTCAAAAATTAAAAAATAATAAAAAATAGCTATTTATAATAAAAAAAATTTTAATATAAAAAATTATGAAAAAATTTAAAAAAATAATAAAATTATAAAATTAACTCTGATAGAATTTTGGACTTAAACTTTGTAATAGACCTGTGAGTTTTAAAAATCGTGCGTCTTGAAATTTCCAACGAAAGTCGGCAGTAGAAATTAAATTCAGTTCAAGTTTGTCATAAAATTTAAGATTAATTGCTTCGTATCGGTAGTAAAAATTAAATCCAGTCCAAAATTATCATAAAATTTAAGACTAACTACTTCGTATCATAAGACTTATAACTCTTGTCACACTTTTAAAAGTCTAAATTACCTTTGTGAAAAATTATTCTAAGTTTTCGACGGACGACGGTAATAGGAGTTAAAAGCACAATTTAAATCAATTATAAAATCTAATCTTTCCTTGTGATCTTTTATGATAAAGTATACATCAGACTATGAAATAAAATGTGCGTTAAACCATGGTACTTTTTATTGTCATTTTTTTAAAAATTTTTTTAGAACAGTAAGACGAAAAAGAAAATAAGAAAAATCCATAACAGGTTTACAAAATTTATCCAGAACAATGCAGCATATCAAACAGGGAGTTCTGCCTCTCCTCCTCCCTGTGAAATGAAGATGCATGATCATAAGCTCCTTCAACAGGCATAGGCTAATTTGAAGAGCTAGGTTGAGCATAAAATTTCATGGTACTTTTCTCAGCAACTGCAGGTTCGAGCTACGGACTGGATTCCTCAGCTATCACTAAAAGATCACCATTCATGGCGGCCGTCTCCGTCCAGTTAACATCACAAAGCTGATCCCCACATCCATAGATGGGTTCCCCATCTGGCATTAAAATATGACCATTCATGGCAGCCGTCTGCATGGAGTTATTAATATGACAAACTTGATTCCCACGTCCACAGATGGGTTTCTCAGCTGGCGCAAAAAGTTGATCATTCCTGATGGCCATTTGCATGCTGATAATATCCCAAACTTGATCCCCACCTTCATAGATGGTTTCCTCAACTGGCATTAAAAGATTATCATTCATGGCCGCCGTTTGCATGCAGTTAGTACCCCAAACTTGATCCCCACGTCCACATATGGTTTCCTCAATTGGCATTAAAAGATGATCATTCATGGCGGCCGTCTACATGCAGTTAATATCCCAAACTTGATTCCCACGTCCATAGTTGGGTTCCTCAGCTGGAGGTAAAAGATGATCATTCATGGTGGCCGTCTCCATGCAGTTAATCCCCACATCCATACATGGGTTGAAAGCCATTGCTATAATGAGAAGGAGCGTAACAGGTTTGGATTGGTTGCACATTATAGGCAAAGTTATTATTGAATGTGTTGTCCATTGGGGGAGGATTTGGTGGAGGATTATAGTCATGTCATTCAAGATTGGCTGAGAAGGATTAGAAGAAAGATGAGGAAGCAAATAAGACCCATAATCATTCTCGTATTATTCGGAAATCATCAAAGAATTATCACACAGTAGATGCTATGCAGTGGAATCAGCATGTGGAATTTTTGTTTCTGCATTTACAGTTCCTCCATCTTCATGTTCTTGTTTTTCTTGCCTTTTGCTTTGTTGTTGTAGATCTTGCAGAGAACTCATTCATCCAACTGACCCAAAAAATATATAAACGCATAAAAAATTATTATTTTTTCTAGTTAACATAATTTTATAGTTATAATTAAGAATAGTTACATAATTTATCAATAATTATTGAATTTTTTAAGAAATCTATTAAAATATAAAAAAAATTCACTAATTTACTCAAACTCATTAATAATTAATCACTCTATTAATTTAATTTTACCCATTAACTGATATGCAAAAGTCTCAAATTCTACCAATACCAAGATACTAAATAATAAATTTTTTTTACTAATAATGAGTTTTCTGATAACAAATAATAAAAGGTTAAATGATGGACAAACTAATGAAATTAACTAAATAATAAATTTTTTATAGGAAAAAAAATGATGAATACCTGCTTAGGCTGCAGTGGGTTATTGCATGCCTCTGGCCGTAGCGCCTGAAGGAACAAGGCTTCGATGAAGAAGATATTCATGCATCTTCCAGTTGGTTTTGGTTCCATCACGCTGCCTCCCCTCATAATAGTCCAAAGACTTTCTAAATCCCAGAGGTTTTTTTCCGTCTAGGATTGCTTTATCAGTTCCTGTAGCCTTCCAATATCCTAATTCCCCTGCGTTTCGTTTCGGCCTAGATCCATTCGGGTACTTTTTCTCCCTACTCGTGAAAAAATACCACTGGCTTTCTCTTTCTCTATTCAGTTTATAGGTTTCTGCAGCAAAACAAAGGAAAAAAAAAAACATTATTGAAGAAGTAGAAGAAGAACATGCACGTAAGTGCATGCAAAATTAATACGACGTACCTGCAAGCTGTTGAGGGCTATAGTTATATAAATCAACCACATGAATCCTATTAGGAGGCAAGGGTTCATTGCTGATCTTTCTCAGTACATAATAACGAATCAGCTCATCATCACTAGGAGCAAACCGATACCCAATAGGCAACGAGTTGAAATATCTCTCAACGTCATCGCTACTAGTATTGCAATCTGCAGCAACTCCTTTGTTCTTGTTCTGATTTTGTTCCATTAGATTGACACCAAACAGAAAATCAGAAAAGGGTTTTTGATGAATGTATGTGTTATGTGTGGGTGTTGAAATATTTATATGTTTGTGTCCATTTTTTCAGACCATTACTCAGAAAAATTAGGTTTCCTTCTAGTTATTATTTAACAATAATATATAAGGTGGCGTCAGTAATTTTCTTGGGAAAATTGTATCAATGGTAACTCAGCCTTCAATTTTGGTTCATAATCTCTTGTTATGCATTTGAAACTGATTCTCATATGTCAAAAATGATGCGTGTAGGTTGATTAGTTGGACACAGCATATCATCTTTTGTGATTTGAAAATTATGGGTACTGACAATAATTGGGCAGGAACAAAAATTTTGCATTTTTTATGAAAAATATGAATTTACAATTGTATATGCATCTTTACAAATCTAATTGTGACCCTTTCGCAGCTGCAAATTGGTAATTGATGTCTTGTTGCTTGATGCTGGAAAGGGAAAGATGATGAACAACAATTGCTAGCTATGGACACCAGCAGTGCTCTCTCTACATCTATAGTGGCATTCTGTCTGATCAGAGCACTTGCATATTCTATGAGGTCTGCATCACAAGGTAGTGTGAGTGGCCCCTCACTTTGCAATCCAAACTCTTCTTCTGCCATGTTGAATAGCTCTCTCATGATTTCATTGTTAAGATATTCCAGGGGAAGAAGGAAACGTTTGTTTTTTATCTGCAGAGTACACAACAAAATAACCTTTCTCAGCTATTGATGAAGTAGTATCTATACTTCCAATGTTTTGTGACGACGTGATTCTTCTTCGCCTGATAGCAGTCATCTTTTGCCATTTCCTTGCCAATTTCAAAAGTCCCTTGGCACTGATCATCTTGTTAATCTATAAGAATTGAAATTCAGGAGAGAACAAGAGAAAGAAACCTTCAGATTCTAAAATGCTGAATGCAAGTTTTTTGATGGGCATAAGGGAAAGTATGTGACTTGTTTATATATTCACAAGGCCAGACAACCAGCTCCCACAAGGCAGGGGTGCATGAAAGCAAAACCATGTGATAGGTGGTTGTGAAAGATTGTTTGCAAGGTTGGCATGTTTGATAATGAACCCATCTAGTTGAGCATAAGCATGTAATATATACATCCTTCTGTCTAATCGTTTACCAGCAAAAAAGAACGGTGGGTCATGATCATATATCATATGCAATTTGAACCACAAACAATGAAGATAGACTTATAAGTTGATTTGAATCTGGATCTACTTTTGATGGGTACATCTAATGAATGCCATCTCTATTTACGAAACTCAACTATCAATGAAAGTTGGGAAGTTTGTTCAAACTTAGTGCGGTGGCCTTGACAAATATGTGGCAGTAGTAGTAGTAATGTAGGACAAGTTGGACCAAATATGTCTTGGAACAGCCAAAGTGACACATGGAATTTTGTGGCTCACATAAGACATGGAGATACTTATAACTTAGTTGGCAGTGTAGATTTGCAACCAATGTGGATGTGGTGCAATCATGTGAGTGAATTTTGGTGGGTTTAGCAATTTTGCCATGATCTTACAAGTGTTGTACATCATGTGCAGGTGTTGTTGGTGTGATTTTATGTGTTCCAATATATATTTTCTGTGTTGAATGGAGCAGATATGTTTTCTTATGTGATTGTCTGGCTCCTTTTCTATGGCAAATCAGTCTGTATAACCAAATTAGCTTCCTTGTACCTTGACATGCTTATTGATGGTTAGAGAATTTTTTCTATCTGAAAATTAAGAAGTACATAAATGAAATTGACATGAAAAGTAACAATAGATAGGTAGCTAAATGCATATTTTTGTTCCTTGAATTATGAAGAAGATAAAGTAGACTTCGCTGTAACTGTGTGTTTCTTTTCATATTTTTTTATTCATTTTTTATTTGACTTAAAATGGTTAACTCAAGTTATTTAGTAGTTTCATACTAACTATTATATACGATTTTATTTTTTCGTAAACGGACAATGTTGTTTGTATATATTTTTTCATAAACAGACGATGTTTTTTCGTAAATGGATGATGTGGGACATGATAATTCTCACTCAATTTCCTTGGAGCCCACTAGCTTTGAACCTTTCTTTTCTCGAAGTTCACTAGCTCCACATAATTTTGGAGCCACCTTATTCTATCCGGTCCTGGTTAGCAATTGTATTGTATTCAGTTGGACGAGGACGTCGCAAATTTAGCGGGCACAAGTGCAACGGACAACTGTCTGCTTGCTGAAGCCGTCCACATCGGGAGATGATAGAAAATTGGAATTGTATATAATAGCTAGCACAAAACTACTAAAGAACTTGGGTTAATCATTTTGGACTAAGTGGAAAGTGGGTTCAAAAGTTATTTAGGCCAATTTGGGCCGGGTTGTTTCACACTAGCTCCGCATAATTTTGGAGCTACCTTGTTCTACGAATAGTCTTTTCCTTGGAGCCCACTAGCTCTGAACCTGTCTTTTCTCGAAGTTCACTAGCTCCGCATAATTTTGGAGCTACCTTATTCTACGGATAGTTTTTTCCTTGGAGCCCACTAGCTTTGAACCTTTCTTTTCTCGAAGTTCACTAGCTCCACATAATTTTGGAGCCACCTTATTCTATCGGTATTCTATCGGTAGTCTTTTTCTTGGAGCCCACTAACTCTGTATAATTTTTTTATTCAATGATTTTGTAATAGCCTTTCTAAATAGACTAAAATAACTTTTAGATTCATTTTTTATTTGATCCAAAATGGTTAATCCACATTACTTGATAGCTCTATGCTAGCTATTATGTAAAATTCTGATTTTCTGGATGATGCGGTACGTGATACTTTGAGTGATCCCTAATAAAGCCCATATATCGGCCTCGTGATGTTTTTCCCCCTTTTTTAGGTGAGTTGTCACTATCTGTCAGCTGTTAAGAGCGCCCTCTTGTACAATTAAGGTAGGGGTTATGAATATATTTTTCCTGAAAACATTGAAAGAATTTTAGAGTAGAGAGAATAAGAATAAAATTCTGACAGGAAAGGTTATTACTTAATTTCACTCAAAAAGTAAATCATAATTAATACACTTTCAATTTCCAGGGAATTCTATGCATTGGTTTTCTGAAACGTGCTCGCCAGCAGAAGGAAATTACAAGGGAGCAGGCAGTCAAGGATCTGGAGGTAAGTTAAACATTACATTAAAAACAAATGATAATTCCAAGTATACTGTGATTTGCCAAACACCAGGTAGTGCGAATATGCATCTGGTTTTATTACTCTTAAAAGAAAAATTAATTTTTTAATGTATACCTGTGAAGACAGAGTCTGTAACTATTATTTGTGTATATCAACTAACATGAATTAAAAATCACAGCAATTGGAGCGGCGAAGGGAGGAACTCGAACAACTGCTCCTGGCTGAAAGAGTTTGATGCCATTTGTATGAGTATTTTTGTTCAGATGGATGAAAATACTGAAATGACTTCAACAAATTCCAATTATGTAAATATAATGTTGTTATGCTGATGTCATTTCATTGATTGATTCTATTAGATGTTTTTGATGCAGGGGTTTAATATTTTTTAGAGTCTGATAGTTCACGTGAAAGGCAGCAATTGATTCAATGATAAGAAAATTTCCCCATATGAAGGGACGACTTATAAGTCCCGATCTCAAAGAAGAGCCCAGAGCTACCAAGGGAAAATCAGGCTCCGACCTCCTGAAGAGGTTCGGGGCACAATGGCCAAGAAGCGCCGACCTCGGAATAGATGCTAACGCTAAAAGTTTGGTTATCGAGCAAAAGGCCGAGCTCCCAGCATGGAGTTAATAATAGTTACACGTCTACAAATCACCTGCCTTGCTGGGAATTGTGGCAAATGCATCTTATCATTGATCACTAACCGTTACTTTTCGTTATTTTAACACTTCATTTGGAATTAAAAATTTAATTTAATTAATTTCTTTCATAATTTTAGGTGTTAATATTTAACATGGAATTCCAAGCCAATGGAGTATTGTTATGTGTGCATTAGTAACAAAAGAAAAAAAAAAAATCATTAGGGTTAGATAGTAGATGACATGACTATAATGTGGCAAATGCATCTCGTTCATGGTGGCCGTCTGCATGGAGTTAATATTTCAAACTTGATTTCCATTTCTATAGATGGGTTCCGATCAGCTGGCATTAGAAGATGATCGTTCATGGTGACCGTCTGCATGGAGTTAATATTCCAAACTTATTCCCATTTCCATAGATGTGTTCCTGATCAGCTGGCATTAGAAGATGATCATTCATAGCGCCCGTCTCCACGCAGCTAATATCAGAAACTTGATCTCCACATCCATACATGAGTTGAAAGCCATTGCTAGAGAAGGAGGTTGACAGATTTGTATTGGTTGCACGTTATAGGCAAAGTTGTTGTTGAATGTGTTGTTCATTGGCGGAGGATCATTGTCAATGTTATCCAAGATTGGCTGAGGAGGATGAGACCAAAGAGGAGGAAGCAAATAAGACCCATAACCATTCTCGTATTCTTGGGAAATCATCAAAGAATTATTACACAGTAGAGGCTGTGCAGTGAAAACATCATCGGCTTTTAGAATTTCTGTTTCAGCAATATTTACAGTTCCTCCATCTTCATCGTTCTTGTTTTTCTTGTCTTATGCTTTGTTGCTGTAGATCTTGCATAGAACCCATTCATCCAACTAACCCACAAAAAATATAAACACATAAATTTTCTTTTTTCTAGTTAAGATAATTTATCTATAGTTAACATAATTTATCTATAATTACAAGAATTTTTAAAATTTATATTAAAATATTGGCATGGAAAATCTCATTAATCATTCAGCTAAAGAAAAATTTATTATAATATTTTTAAGATTTTAAAAAATTTAATAATTAATCACTCTATTAATTTAATTTCAATGGGACTAAACGATGGATATTTTTTTTATATAATTAATGAATGAATAAAATGTTAAAACTATGAGAAAAATTAATTAATAAAATTTTTAAAATTTTAAAGATGTTTTAATATATTTTATAAAATCTGTGAACAAATGAATAAAATGAACTAAATAATAATTTATTTTAAAGAAAAAAAATGATGAATACCTGCTTAGGCTGCCGCGGGTTTTTGCCTCTGGCCGTCGCGCCTGAAGGAACAAGGCTTTGATGAAGAAGATATTCATGCATCTTCTGTAGGCTGAGAGGCTGTTCTCCTACAACCTCTTAAGCTGATCTCCTGAATGCAAGTGATCACTCTGCAGCAGATCTAGCCAAGCTCTCCGACCTCCTGAAACTCTGCAGCAAATCTTGTCGAGCTCGCCGACCTCCTTGTAAATCTTGCTGAGCTCGCCGACCTCTTTGTAAATCTTGCCGAGCTCGCTGATAGCGGTTGTCGAAACCGTCAAAAATAAAACCTATTATCAATCAACAAAATAATTTGCAGATAGTGGCAATAGGGTCGAACCACAGGGACTTGACACTACGAATTTTCCTAATAATGACTTTGGACAAGTAAATAACAAATAAATAAAAAGAGGGGGGTTTGATTTGATGATAATGAATTAATACTAAATAGCAAGAGAAAGCAATAATTTAAAAAGATAAGAATTTCAATGGGAGAAGGATTCTAGTTGAAGCATGAATGTATTCCAGTTTGTTTAGAATTGATCATTGATCTTATTGATACTCCTGTTTATTTCAATAAATTAGTTTAGGATGTGGAAGACGCTTCTCACAATCCAAATTCCTCCTTAGTTCTAGTTTGATTAGAAAACGTTCGCTAATCAAACACTAGTTAACAAGTTGCCAAGGAACGTCCTTGGGACTTTTAGCATCGAACAACTGTTAACTGCATTAAGACTTAGAGAAACCTAATTCTAACCTTGCCAACCACGTGGTCAAGTTTAGATTATGCAACTTGATTAAATGTGTGTTTAAATAATCTAAGTAATTACGGACCTAAATTATTCAAACAATTGTTACTCAAGCAATTAAAAGCAATAGGCCTAAATTGATTCTAAAAGCAAAGTAACAATTATAGAAAGATCAAATTGCATAAATATTGAAAATAAATAGAAGTTTAACAATGGAGATTTAAATCTCCCAATTCATCACAAATCTGAATTTTCCAACTTCAACTAGAAAAGATGGAATTTAGCCACTCATGGTGGACAAAATCACAAAAGAAAAGAAGAAGAAAGAAAAGAAGAAGAAACTGCTGTATTTTCTGCAGAATTGCTGAAGATGAGATGCTGGTTTGAGTTGCCTCCTTTTATAGGTGAAGAGTCCAAGTTCAATTAGGGTTTGGAGTCCCTATTTTGATTTGGTCTTTGTAGTCTTTAATTCCTCTCTTGATGTTGAATTTAATTGCAAATGGAATTCCTTAGGCGAGAAACTCTTTCGTGGCTCTTGGAACTGTGATGGCAGTGTTTGAAGTGGATTTGGACTTTTCAAAATTCAAATTTCTATTTTCTGCACAATTTCCCGCTCTGCTGTCAATTTCTGCTGTCAATGTGATTGGGGCGGGTGATTTGGGCAGATCACTTGCTCGATCTGCCCCAGTCGCTTTCTATGAGTCAGTCCAGTTTTTAGCTTTCTGTCTCTGCGAGTGATTTGGCCAGTCTCTACGAGTGATTTGGGCAGATCACTTGCCCATATCACTTCTGCCTGTTGCCTCCAGGTTTCTGCTCCAGTTTGATTTGGGCAGTGATTTGGGCAAATCACTGACCCAATCACTTTTCTGTCATTTTCTGCACTTTTTCTCCATTTTTCCAATTTCTTCCTTTTCTGTAAAAACAAGGTAAAAACCATAAATTAAGCTAAATAATGTGTAAATAAACAATAATAAAGATAATAAAAATGTGGCTAAATTATGCTTGATCACTCGCCGACCTCCTGTAACTCTGCAGCAAATCAGATCTAGCCGAGCTCTGACCTGCTGTAATTTCTGCAGACAATTAGCTTTAACGAGTGTTGTGCACTCCTCTTCCCTCACGAGCACAGTAGCCGGACTGCCGACCACCTGCAATTCTCTCAAACCAGACTTACAAGATTGTGAATGTTGCTCTGTGCAGAGTGTCAACTCTGTTATTGAAAAATTAGCCGATCAATTTATTTCGGCTTTTCATTCTTATTTATACTGAATCAAATAAGCCATTACAAACTGAAAACAAAATTTACTCCGACCTTGAAGCCACATCCCGTAAGACTCGGGTTACAGAATACGTGGGCAACAGACTCTTAACAAATTAAAAACATGCAAAACACATGGGTACGTGTTTTATTAAAACAAAAAATAGTGCACGTGAGTACGTGTGCTTAACAGAAAATGGTGCGAACAGGCTTACTTTCATCATTTCTCCCCCGTAAGCTTGTTCTTCACATCTCCGATCCCGATCATCATGCTCAGCTCGTCGATCTTGTCCCGAGACAATGGCTTTGTCAGAATGTCAACCAGTTGTTCTTCAGTCTTGACATATTCGACTTCGACTTCTCCTCTTTGAACACATTCCCGAATAAAATGAAACTTAATGTCTATATGCTTACTTCTGTTATGATAAACGTGATTCTTTGTGAGCGTGATTGCATATTTATTGTCCACTCTTAACACGAACTTGTTTGTCTTCCAACCGATCAGCTCATGTAACAGTCTACTAATCCAGGTACCTTGACAAGTCCCTGTTGTTGCAGCAATATTCTCGGCTTCACATGAAGATAAGGCTACGACTTTCTGCTTCTGTGAAACCCAGGGGACTGGGCTTTGGCCAAGAAAATAGATTACCCTTGTCGTACTTTTCCGATCATCTACGTCTCCGGCTAAGTCACTATCACTATAGCCTACCAGCTTGAACTCCTCCTCTTCATCTTTGTTGTAATTGCAGCCATGATGCAAAGTGCCTTTTACATAGTGTAATATATGTTTTACAGCTGCTATATATTTCGTTGTTGGGGCTTCCATGAAGCAACTTACCATCCCAACTAAGTATGCGAGATCGGGACGGGTGTTCACCAAGTACCTTAAACTTCCGATTGCACTCCTGTAAAGTGTTGCATCTACTGGAGGACTTCCGTCTGATTTGCTCAGCTTTACCCTTGTATCCATTGGAACCCGACATGGCTTACACTCAGCCATGCCAAGCTTCTCGAGTATCTTCTCTGCATACCCTGCCTGGTTAAGAGTGATACTATACGGCCTCTACTTGACATCTATTCCTAGATAATAGCTTAGCTTTCCAAGATCACTCATCTCAAAATTCTCTCTCATCTTGGCTTTGAAATCCTCCACTGCTCTTGTAATACCCGCCGGAATTCTACTTTCCGATGGAGTTCTGGTTGCCGAAAGTCTTTAGACGGGATAGATTTATGTTTTTCTCAAATGTTTTGATATGTTCATTCCGTTTTAAGCATAAGGAAATGAGTTTTTGAATGAAATGAACCAAGGCAGAAAAGCCAGGTTCGGCCGCCGAAGTTGAGGTTCGGCCGCCGAAGTTGAGGTTCGGCCGCCGAACATGCATGGCTTTCGGTTTCACGTGTGGCCGCCGAAGGTGGTCTGGCCAGCCACCTATAAATGGCCCTCAGTCGGTTGAAGCAGTAAGAGCACCGTTTCTTTCACGTGCTGAGGTGAAACTCTGTCCTTTGTGAGTATTTCTTCATGTTTTCATTAAATCATGCAAAGATTTGATTGAGTTTTATGTTATTTGAAGGTTTTGAGCTTAAAAACTCAAAGTTGTGACTTGTGGAGAGTGTGAAGAAGAGTTGCTTCAAAACTCCACGTTAGGATCATTCATCTACTTGTTTTCAAGAGGTAAGTGAAGATCCTGAGCTTGTTTTTATGTTTTCTGAAGGTTTTATGTGGTTTTGGGGGAGAGTTGCATGAATAGGGTTATTTGTGAGGTTTTGATGATTTTGTGCAAAGAGCTTGTTTCTGTGTTGTTTGAGTTGTGTGTTTGGGGTTTTTAGGTAGTTTTTGACCCCTTTGAGCATATACATAAGTGTATGCAAGTTGAGGAGTTGAGGTGTTTGAGTTGGAGTGAGTTTTGTGTATAGGGCGAGAGGCAGGGCAAGTTTCTGCCCTGCTGATGAACTCAGGTTCGGCAGCCGAAGGTACATTCAGCCGCCGAACCCCTGAGGAGGTGTGAGGAGGTGGCTTCGGCTGCCCAAACTTGCCCCCGAGCTTTTGGACTTTCGGCTCTGGAGGGGAGTTCGGCCGCCGAAGGTGCCGCCGAAGGTTGGAGACTTTCGTCTCTGGAGTGCCTTTCAGCCTCCGAAACTTGCCCCCGAAAGGGTTCGGCAGCCGAAAGTAGAGATTCGGCCGCCGAAGGTGCTTGAGTTTCGTCTCTGGAGAGGACTTTCGGCCGCCGAACCTGCCGCCGAAAGTGTTCTGTCCAGCTTTCCTTTGCCTGCTTTGCATGGATATCAGAGTGAGTTTAAGGGGATTCTTGGGGAGTTTAATAGAGTTGTTCTTAATCTAGTTTGGTCCCTCATTTGAGTCTATCTGTATAGGTACAGACCAGAGGAACCAGAGAGAGCAGCAGTGAGTACTGCTCTAGAGGTTTCAGAGCCTGCAGAGTCAGTCTAGAGCCAGCGGTGAGTGGAACTAAACTTAATGCTTTTAATTGAGACATACACTGTTTTCAGCATAGTTCATGCATCATGAGTATATAGTAGGTTATTTGCATTAGACTCCACGAATATGCTACATTGCATCGTTATTTGTTGATGTGGGTGAATGCTGAATGATCCAATAGTCTCAGACAGGAAGTCCAGGAGCCTTTGACTACGCCCTGGCAGGTATAGGGAAGTCCAGGAGCCTTTGACTACGCCCTGGCAGGTATAGAGTAAAGTCCAGGAGCCTTTGACTACGCCCTGGCAATGGTAAGTACAGAGGTGTTATATACACATATACATATATGACAGGAAGACCAGGTGCTCGATTCTACGCCCTGGCACAGAGTTACTGGGACTATGTGGTGACAGGTTTACCTTTGATGTGGATTGTCTGTGATCTGATGCATTTCATAAGAGCATGTGTTAATGACTTGTTTTACTGTTCTACTCACTGGGCTATAGCGCTCATCCCACTCCCTTAACCCCAGTCTTGCAGGTTCAATGTACATTGTACAGGGAAGGTTCAGCAAAGTGCAGAAAGAGAAAAGAGCATTGTATTAGTGTAGAGTGGACATGTAATATGAAAGAGATGTACTAGTTGTATTTTCAGTTACAGATGTGCTTGACTTAGTAGTTTGTGATGTAAATCTATTGTTATGTACATGATCTGTATATGTATATGTTTTACAGAGTATGTGAAAAACCAGGCTTAACAGGTATGAGTTAACCCATCTAGAGCAAGCTCTAGTCAGGGGTACAGAGTACAGAGTACAGAGATAGTGCATGCACAGGTTAAGCCTTGGTTCAAAAAAGAGTTTTTATTTTCACAGAAAATGTATGATTATGTATGAGATTTACAGGTACACAGAGAGTATAGCAGGCTTGCTACGGGTTCTGGCGGCCTTAAGCCGACCTGAATCCTAGCGCCGGTGACGGTCCATTTTGGGGTCGTTACAGATTGGTATCAGAGCCCTAGGTTCACATGATCGGACCTATAGAGATAGTGTCGGGCTCATAGAGGCTAGAGGTGGTCAAGCACAATAGGAATTCATGTCCACTAGGATAGGGTGTTGAATCCTATCTGTTTAATGCCATGATTGATGCATGTGTCGTATTGATGTGTGATGTTTATCTGCTAAAGTGTTATATTATATGTTGTGTTTCCAGAGTAAAGATGAGAGGAACTCGTCGATCAGCTCGATTGACTGGAGTCCCACCAGAGAGTGAAAGACCAGCTGCTCGTCCTCCTGCATTGCCAAGGGCAAGGTCTCAGAGATCTAGCAGGGAAGGTACGTCAATAAACCCTAGAAGGTCTGTCGACGAGAACAGAAGAGGAACAGCTAGGGGAGAAAGATCAGAGGACAAGAGGGAGGCTATGGAGATTGATCAGTCGAGAGATGATAGCATGGGTGTAGGCAGATTGGAGGAAGGTATGGGAGAGTCGCAGGGAGGCGTTCAGGCCTCAGGTTTTGGTTATCCAGCTTTTTCGCAGGACCCAGAGTATCCGATGGGAGGTATGTCAGAGTACTCTAGTTTTGTCCCATATCCTCCTTACATGCCATATATGCCTTATCATCCTTATTACCCACCATATCCTATGTATCCACCCTCCCCTACCCATCCAAGTGCAGCACACCCAGAGCTAAATGACCCAGTACCACCACCACCAGAACCAGTAGTCCCTGTTGTTGACAGACATCAACCTAGCTCATCTGGAGGTAAAGTGCAAATGACGGAGTACTTGAAATTGGATGCTCCGAAATATAACACGGGAGATGATCCATTTGAATACCTCAGATCAGTTAGGATGATAACCAGTGAATTGGGCGCTGATGATAGTAGAGCCATTGAGATGGCAGGGTTTACACTGAAATGTAAGAAGGCCAGAGAATGGTTCAAGAATTATGTGGAACCCAGGATGAACAGTATGTCTTGGGGAGAGTTCGCCAATGAATTTGCAGGGTGGGCTTTTCCTGACAGTTCTAGGGAGATGAAAGTAATAGAGTTCGAACAATTGAGACAGACAGATGAAATGAGTGTTGATGAATTCACAGATAAGTTCCTGGATTTGCTTCAGTACGTGGGTCAAGCCTATGATACTGACCAGAAGAAGGCAAGGAGATATACTATGAGACTGCATCCCAGGTATTCTTCCTTGATTCTTCCAGCAGAAAAGGAGAGTTTCCATACCATAGTGGACGCAGCCAGGAAAATGGAAGCTAGTGCCAATATTCAGAAACAGTTAAAGGCATAGACTTCGGGTTCTAAGGCCCCCAGTTCAGGCACTTCAGGCAACAAGAGATGGGATAGAGTAAAAGGAACAAAAAGTAAGTTCTGGAGTAAAGTGAAGTCAGGTCTGGGAATAGGTAGTGGCTCTAGCGCTGGCATAGCTCCAGTATGCAGAAGATGTGGAAAACCACATGGAGGAGTTTGTCGGTTGGGATCTACAGCTTGTTTTAGATGTGGACAGGAAGGGCATATTGCTCGGGATTGTCCTCAGGTGCCTTTTGCACCATCCCAGTAGATGAGTTCAGGCAGTGTAGTACAGCCAGTTGTACAGCCAGCAGCTCCAGTCATGCCTCAGAGTAGTGGCAGAGGTAGAGGGAAAGGGGCAGCCTCTACTTCAGCAGCAGGTTCCCGAGGTGGAAATCCGGTAGCCCCAGCACGGATTTTCACTGTGACACAGGAGGAGGCGAACACGTCGAACACAGTGGTGTCAGGTAATCTCATCATTGGGTGTTCAGATGTGTATGCTTTGATGGACCCCGGTGCTTCTCATTCCTTTATTGCTTCGAGAGCCATAGAGAGATTGGGTTTGATCAGTTCTGAGTTAGAGTATCCTCTCTGGGTCAGTGGACCTAAATGTGACCCATCAGTGGCAGTGTCAGTCTGTCGTTTCAGTCCAGTGTTCATAGAGGGTAGATGCCTTCCAGCTGACCTTGTGGTTCTAGACTTGACAGATTTTGATGTCATTCTAGGGATGGATTGGCTATCTGCATATAGTGCTACTTTGGACTGTAGAGAGAAGATAGTGAGTCTCAGAGACCAGGATGGGTCAGAGTGTGTCTTCAGAGGAAACAGGAGAGGTACACCCAGAGGTTTGATTTCAGCCCTTCAGGCTCGTCGTTTGCTTAGGAGGGGTTGTCAGGGGTTTCTAGCTCATGTGAGAGAGCTAGACAGTCAGGTGAGGGAACCAGCTACAGTACCAGTAGTCCGAGAGTTTCTCGATGTTTTCCCAGACGAACTTCTAGGACTACCACCTGGTAGGGAGATAGAGTTTGAAATAGAATTGCTGCCTGATACCAGACCTATCTCTATTCCTCCCTACAGGATGGCGCCAGGAGAGTTAAAAGAGTTAAAAGAACAGTTGCAGGACTTGGTAGATAAGGGTTTCATCCGCCCTAGTACCTCACCTTGGGGTGCTCCAGTGCTCTTTGTCAGAAAGAAGGATGGATCCCTCAGACTTTGTATCGACTACAGACAGTTGAACAAGGTCACTACCAAGAATAGATATCCTCTACCTAGGATTGATGATCTATTTGATCAGCTAGCTGGAGCAGGTTGTTTCTCTAAAATAGATCTGAGATCCGGGTATCATCAGTTGAGAGTCAGAGAGGCAGATGTGCCTAAGACAGCTTTCAGGACCAGATATGGGCATTATGAGTTCTTAGTGATGCCGTTCGGGTTGACTAACACCCCTGCAGCATTCATGGATCTCATGAACAGAGTTTTCAGTGAGTTTCTGAATCACTTTGTCATTGTTTTCATTGATGATATTTTAGTGTATTCCAGAGATGCAGAGGAACATGCCCAGCATCTGAGGATAGTTCTGCAGACACTGAGAGAGCATGGTTTATATGCCAAGTTCTCGAAGTGTGAGTTTTGGTTGAGGAGCATTTCCTTCTTGGGACATGTAGTATCAGCAGAGGGTATTGAGGTAGACCCCAAGAAGATAGAGGCTGTAGCTAACTGGCCCAGACCCACTACAGTGACTGAGATTAAAAGCTTTCTGGGACTGGCAGGTTACTACAGGAGGTTCGTTCAGGACTTCTCAAAGATAGCAGCTCCTATGACCAAACTGACTCAAAAGAACCAGCAGTTTGTCTGGTCAGACCAAAGTGAAGCGAGCTTTGATGAGCTCAAGAGAAGATTAACAACAGCACCAGTGCTAGCTCTGCCTATCAGTACTGCAAATTTCACAGTGTTCTGTGATGCCTCTCGAGTGGGATTGGGCTGTGTTTTGATGCAGAGTGATAGGGTGATAGCTTATGCTTCTAGACAGTTGAAGAAGCACGAGTTGAATTACCTTATCCATGACCTAGAGATGGCAGCAGTTATCTTTGCACTTAAGATGTGGCGGCATTACCTCTACGGGGTTAAATGCGAGATTTTCACTGATCACAAGAGTTTACAGTACATCTTGAGTCAGAGAGAGCTGAATTTGAGGCAGAGAAGATGGGTAGAATTGCTCAGTGATTATGATTGTAGGATCCAGTACCATCCGGGTAAGGCGAATGTTGTGGCAGACGCCCTAAGCCGGAAGTCACTAGGCATTTTATCCCATATAGCAGCAGAACGGAGACCAGTCGTGATGGAGCTTTACAAGCTCTTAGAAGAGGGGTTACAGCTAGAGTTGTCTGGTACAGGTGCATTGATAGCACAGATGAGAGTGACACCTGTGTTTCTGGAGCAGATAGCTCGGAGACAGCACGAGGACCCAGAGTTGATGAAAATTGCCAAGACTGTTCAGTCAGGTAACAGTGCAGAGTTCAGATTTGACAGCAAAGGGATCCTCCGTTATGGGAGTCGACTTTGTGTAACAGATAGAAACAGTGTGAAGGAAGACATTATGAGGGAAGCTCATAATGCGAGGTATAGTGTTCACCCATGAGCCACCAAGATGTATCAGGATCTAAAGAAGGTTTATTGGTGGCCAGCCATGAAGAAAGACATGGCACAATTTGTGACAACCTGTGAGGTTTGCCAGAGGGTGAAACTAGAGCATTAGAAACCAGCTGGAATGCTTAACCCACTACCGATTCCAGAATGGAAATGGGAGAACATTGCTATGGATTTTGTTGTGGGTTTACCAGCAGCGTCCAACAGGATAGACTCTATATGGGTGATTGTGGACAGACTCACGAAATCTGCTCATTTTCTTCCCGTTCGGAGTAACTATTCTGTGGATAAGTTGGCACAGGTCTATCTGGATGAGATAGTACGGTTACATGGAGTTCCAGTGTCGATAGTTTCAGATAGAGGACCTCAGTTTACTTCCAGATTTTGGCGAAGTCTGCAGAGTGCGATGGGCACGAGATTGGATTTTAGCACTGCTTTCCACCCACAGACTGATGGACAGTCAGAAAGGACCATCCAGACCATAGAGGATATGCTTCGACTGTGTGTGTTAGACTTTGGCGGTTCTTGGAGGCAGCATCTACCTCTGGTGGAGTTTGCCTACAATAACAGCCATCATGCTAGCATCGGGATGGCTCCTTATGAAGCTTTGTATGGGAGGAAGTGCAGATCCCCTGTTTGTTGGGAAGAAATAGGAGAGAAGGCTCTTGCAGGGCCAGAGTTAGTAGAGATTACCAGTAGAATGGTGCCCATGATCAGAGAGAGAATCAGAACAGCGCAGAGCAGACAGAAAAGTTATGCAGATGTTCGCCGAAAGCAGTTAGAGTTCCAGGAGGGTAATTGGGTATTGCTAAAAGTGTCTCCAATGACAGGAGTGGTTCGGTTTGGAAAGAAGGGTAAGTTAGCCCCACGATACATTGGACCCTTTGAAATTTTGCAGAGGATCGGAAATGTATCGTACAAGCTGGATTTACCTGCTTCTATGGAAAGAATTCACCCGGTATTTCATGTTTCTATGCTACGACAGTTTGTGTCAGATCCGACTCAGGTTCTGAGTGAGCCTGAGGTGGAGATTCTTACAGATCTCACCTATATAGAGCAGCTAGTGCGGATTCTGGACACGCAGATCAGACAGCTAAGGAACAAGAAAATTCCGATGGTGAAAGTTCTGTGGAACCACCATCATCTAGAAGAATGTACATGGGAGACGCGGGAGTCTATGCTTCAGCAGTATCCATATTTGTTTTGAGGTTAGTTTCCTCCTTTTTATGTGTTCAGTGTTTGGTTTAGGACATTCGAGGACGAATGTTCTTAAGGGGGGGAGAATGTAATACCCGGCTAGAGTTCGGCAGCGGAATTCTACTTTCCGATGGAGTTCCGGTTGCCGAAAGTCTTTAGACGGGATAGATTTATGTTTTTCTCAAATGTTTTGATATGTTCATTCCGTTTTAAGCATAAGGAAATGAGTTTTTGAATGAAATGAACCAAGGCAGAAAAGCCAGGTTCGGCCGCCGAAGTTGAGGTTCGGCCGCCGAACATGCATGGCTTTCGGTTTCACGTGTGGCCGCCGAAGGTGGTCTGGCCAGCCACCTATAAATGGCTCTCAGTCGGTTGAAGCGGTAAGAGCACCGTTTCTTTCACATGCTGAGGTGAAACTCTGTCCTTTGTGAGTATTTCTTCATGTTTTCATTAAATCATGCAAAGATTTGATTGAGTTTTATGTTATTTGAAGGTTTTGAGCTTAAAAACTCAAAGTTGTGATTTGTGGAGAGTGTGAAGAAGAGTTGCTTCAAAACTCCACGTTAGGATCATTCATCTACTTGTTTTCAAGAGGTAAGTGAAGATCCTGAGCTTGTTTTTATGTTTTCTGAAGGTTTTATGTGTTTTGGGGGAGAGTTGCATGAATAGGGTTATTTGTGAGGTTTTGATGATTTTGTGCAAAGAGCTTGTTTCTGTGTTGTTTGAGTTGTGTGTTTGGGGGTTTTAGGTAGTTTTTGACCCCTTTGAGCATATACATAAGTGTATGCAAGTTGAGGAGTTGAGGTGTTTGAGTTGGAGTGAGTTTTGTGCATCGGGCGAGAGGCAGGGCAAGTTTCTGCCCTGCTGATGAACTCAGGTTCGGCAGCCGAAGGTACATTCGGCCGCCAAACCCCTGAGGAGGTGGCTTCGGCTGCCCAAACTTGCCCTCGAGCTTTTAGACTTTCGGCTCTGGAGGGGAGGTCGGCCGCCGAAGGTGCCGCCGAAGGTGGGAGACTTTCGTCTCTGGAGTGCCTTTCAGCCTCCGAAACTTGCCCCCGAAAGGGTTCGGCAGCCGAAAGTAGAGATTCGGCCGCCAAAGGTGCTTGAGTTTCGTCTCTGGAGAGGACTTTCGACCGCCGAACCTGCCGTCGAAAGTGTTCTGTCCAGCTTTCCTTTGCTTTGCATGGATATTAGAGTGAGTTTAAGGGGATTCTTGGGGAGTTTAATAGAGTTGTTCTTAAGCTAGTTTGGTCCCTCATTTGAGTCTATCTGTATAGGTACAGACTAGAGGAACCAGAGAGAGCAGCAGTGAGTACTGCTCCAGAGGTTTCAGAGCCTGCAGAGTCAGTCCAGAGCCAGCGGTGAGTGGAACTAAACTTAATGCTTTTAATTGAGACATACACTGTTTCCAGCATAGTTCATGCATCATGAGTATATAGTAGGTTGTTTGCATTAGACTCCACGAATATGCTACATTGCATCGTTATTTGTTGATGTGGGTGAATGCTGAATGATCCAATAGTCTCAGACAGGAAGTCCAGGAGCCTTTGACTACGCCCTGGCAGGTATATAGTAAAGTCCAGGAGCCTTTGACTACGCCCTGGCAATGGTAAGTACAGAGGTGTTATATACACATATACATATATGACAGGAAGACCAGGTGCTCGATTCTACACCCTGGCATAGAGTTACTGGGACTATGTGGTGACAGGTTTACCTTTGATGTGGATTGTCTGTGATCTGATGCATTTCATAAGAGCATGTGTTAATGACTTGTTTTACTGTTCTACTCACTGGGCTATAGCGCTCATCCCACTCCCTTAACCCCAGTCTTGCAGGTTCAATGTACATTGTACAGGGAAGGTTCAACAAAGTGCAGAAAGAGAAAAGAGCATTGTATTAGTGTAGAGTGGACATGTAATATGAAAGAGATGTACTAGTTGTATTTTCAGTTACAGATGTGCTTGACTTAGTAGTTTGTGATGTAAATCTATTGTTATGTACATGATCTGTATATGTATATGTTTTACAGAGTATGTGAAAAACCAAGCTTAACAGGTATGAGTTAACCCATATAGAGCAAGCTCTAGTCAGGGGTACAGAGTACAGAGTACAGAGTACAGAGTACAGAGATAGTGCATGCACAGATTAAGCCTTGGTTCAGAAAAGAGTTTTTATTTTCACAGAAAATGTATGATTATGTATGAGATTTACAGGTACACAGAGAGTATAGCAGGCTTGCTACGGGTTCTGGCGGCCTTAAGCCGACCTGAATCCTAGCGCCGGTGACGGTCCATTTTGGGGTCGTTACAGCTCTCAGCTTTGAACCCATGATTATCAGATCATCTACGTACACTCCCACAATCTGCACTTCATCTCCTTTGTATTTCTTGTAGATTGCATGTTCGATTACACATCTTTGAAGCCCTAGTTCACGGAGACATTTGTCTAGCTTTATATTCCATGCACGAGGCGCCTGCTTAAGACCATACAAGGCCTTCCGTAGCTTCAGAACCTTTTCCTCTTTCCCTTGTTCAACGAATCCGTCTGGTTGAGTCACATAAACCTCTTCTTCTATCTCATCATTCAAGAATGCGGATTTGACATCCATATGATGCACTATCCAGCCTTCTTGAGCGGCTACAGCAAGTAATACTCTCACAGTCTCCAGCCTGGCTACGGGAGCAAAGACTTCTTCAAAGTCTATGCCTTGTTTCTGCACATACCCCTTCGCAACAAGTCTCGCTTTATATTTGATGATCTCCCCTTCCGGATTCTTCTTTACTTTGAAGATCCATTTCAGACTAATAGCTCTCTGGTCCTTTGGGAGTTCTGCTAGTTCCCATGTTTCATATCTCCGGATAGCCTCCATTTCTTCTATCATCGCTTGTCGCCAATGTTCACTGCAGGCAGCTTCCTGATAAGATGCTGGTTCTTCAATTGACATGAGGTAAAGACCGTAGTCTTGATCGACCTCCACTGTGTTTTCATAAATCTCTTGAAGAGTCCTGAACCTCCTTGGTCCTTCCGAGCTGCTTTCTCCTGTCTCTGAATGTTCTGGACTTGACCTGACTATAGGTGATAAGGAAGCTAGCGTCAGTTCCTGACTTCGGAGGTTTTTGTCTTCTTGCATTTGTGCTTCCTTGTATGTGATGACAAATGGTCCTTCTGTCGAGGAGTTTGGTGTCGTCTGGCCTTGCCATTTCCACTTCTCTTCTTCCTGAAACACAACATCCCGACTTACCACAATTCGGTTAGAATTTGGATTTAATAATCGATATGCTTTGGATTCTGGTTCATATCCCAATAAAACCAGCTTTATGCTCCTGTCATCTAATTTTCTCAAGTGAGGAGCTGTGTTTTTGGCATATGTAATGCAACCAAAAATACGCATATGATGCACACTCGGGAGTCTTCCATGCCACGCTTGATAAGGAGTCATGCCTTGGACACTTTTTGTGGGTGATCTGTTCAATATGTATACTACAGTACGTGCAGCTTCTCCCCAGTATGTAGCTGGCACCCCGGAGCTATTTAATAGACACCTCATCATCTCCATTACGGTTTGGTTTCTCCGTTCTACTACACCGTTTTGCTGTGGGGAGTAAGGTGCAGTGAGCTGGCGATTGATGCCATGTAACTTGCAGTACTCTTCGAACTCATTCGATGCAAACTCACCTCCTCTGTCTGTTCTAAACATTTTGAGCTTACATTCAGACTGGACTTCGATCTGAGCTTTCACTTTCTTGAAAGCATTAAAAACTTCATCTTTACTTCTAAGCATTTCAATCCACATATAATGACTGTAGTCATCCACAAGCAAAAGAAAATACCTGTTTCCGCCGCATGTGGTAGGTGATATCGGCCCACACAGATCACCATGTATGAGTTCCAGAGGTTTAGTTGCTTGATACTCTCCTGCTTTTGAAAAACTTGTGCAATGCTGCTTGCTGATCACACAAGGTTCACAAACGTCCTTCACTGTTTCTATCTCCAGTAAACCTTTCACCATGCTTTCTTGTACAAGCTTGCGTAAAGCTTGATAGTTCAGGTGCCCATAGCGTGCATGCCATAAGCAAGACTTTTCTGACAACCTTGTCAAGTGGCACTCCGATTTTTCTTGTATCATTTTCATCGTATACAAACGATTTTCAGCTCTTTGTACTTTGGCTATCAACCTATCCTTTGCGTCATATACTCTGAGAATTCCTCCATTCACCACCACTTTTGCTCCTGATTCGTCGAGTTGACCAAGGCTTATAATATTGGATCTTAATCAGGGAATATAGTACACATTTGTTAGTTTAAAATGATCTCCATTCTTGCACTGGAACACTAAAGTGCCTCGGCCCTCTACCTTAACGACGGAACCATCACCAAACTTGACATTCCCTTTGATTGTTTCATCGAGATCTGTTAAGGCTTGCTTGTTGCCGGTCATATGGTTGCTTGCTCCCGTATCATAGTACCACATGGTTCCTTTTGTTTCTACACCTTCAAAGCCATGCATCTGTTCTTCATTTAGCATTAGCTCCTTTTCTTTCTCTTCACCAATGTGAATCAGCTCACTGGTTTCTAGCATCAACAACGTTGACTCCTCTTCGAATTGCTCCACTAAATGTGCCTCATTTTTTCCCTTTCTTTCAGCTTTGCAATCAGATTGAAAATGGCCATATTCATTGCAATTGTAATACCTGACCTTTTTAATGTCGAACTTCTGATGGTGTTGTCCTTCATCATCCTGACCTCGGCCTATTCTAGGAGGGCCACGACCCCTGCCGCGACCACCTCCTCTACCTCTGCCGCGTCCTCTACCACGCCCACTTCCGCGTCCCCGACTCTACTCATGTCCTGGGGACGCTTCTCATTAGTTTTTGATGACTCAGCTCGTGCTTTCCACTCTCCTTTAGTGAGTAGCACGTGTTCGTCTATTCTGGAGTCGTAGCTCCGCAACCTCTCCTCGTGAGCTTTGAGAGAACCGGTTACTTCTTCAATCGTCTTTACAGACAGATTCCCGAATTCTTCTATGGTTGAGGCAATCTGAAGATACTCAGGGGACACTGATCGCAACATCTTCTTTACTACATATGTTTCATTAACCACTTCTCCAAGTGCTCGGAGCTTGTTGACAATAGTTGAGATTTTCCCGGTGAAATCATCTACTGACTCACCATTTTCCATTCTCATGCTTTCGAGCTCCCATCTAAGAGCTTGTGCTCGTACTTCTTTGACCCTCTCTGCACCGAGGTTCATAACCTTGAGAGCATCTCATGCCTCTTTAGCTGATTTCTTTACCCCCAACTGTAATAGGGTATCTTCGGTGATCCCTTGAAAGATTGCCGCCATTGCAATCCGGTCTGAACGAGGATCAACTGGATCTTCCGACTCAACAACATCCCAAACACCTTGAGCTTGCATATATACTTGCATCTTGATTGCCCAAGCCGCATAATTTGTCTTTGTTAGGAGCGGATACTGTAGAGAGACACCCCCTTCTCTTACGGGCGCTCTCACTACCGCTACTGCCGTCTGTTCCGTTTCTGCCGTCTGATCACCATTGCCGCCGTTACCACTATGGACAGCACTCGACGATGATGATTCGTGCCGAGGCATGTATTTGGGCATAAACAAGGTCTCGGGCTCTAATACCAAGTGTAGGCTGAGAGGCTGTTCTCCTGCAACCTCTTAAGCTGATCTCCTGAATGCAAGTGATCACTCTGCAGCAGATCTAGCCGAGCTCTCCGACCTCCTGAAACTCTGCAGCAAATCTTGCCGAGCTCGCTGACCTCCTTGTAAATCTTGTCGAGCTCGCGGACCTCCTGTAACTCTGCAGCAAATCAGATCTAGCCGAGCTCTGACCTGCTGTAATTTCTGCAGACAATCAGCTTTAACGAGTGTTGTGCACTCCTCTTCCCTCACGAGCACATTAGCCGGACTGCCGACCACCTGCAATTCTCTCAAACCAGACTCCTCTTCCCTCACGAGCACATTAGCCGGACTGCCGACCACCTGCAATTCTCTCAAACCAGACTTACAAGATTGTGAATGTTGCTCTGTGCAGAGTTGACACTCTGTTATTGAAAAATTAGCCGATCAATTTGTTTCGGCTTTTCATTCTTATTTATACTAAATCAAATCAACCATTACAAACTGAAAACAAAATTTACTCTGACCTTGAAGCCACATCCCGTAAGACTCGGGTTATAGAATACGTGGGCAACAGACTCTTAACAAATTAAAAACATACAGAACACAACACGTGGGTACGTGTTTTATTAAAACAGAAAACAGTGCAGGTGAGTACGTGCTTAACAGAAAATAGTGTGAACAGGCTTACTTTCATCATCTTCCAGTTGGTTTTGGTTCCATCACGCTGCTTCCCCTCATAATAATCCAAAGACATTCTGAATCCCATAGGTTTTTTTCCATCTAGGATTGCTTTATCAGTTCCTGTAGGCTTCCAATATCCTAATTCCCCTGCGTTTCGTTTCGGTCTAGATCCATTCGGGTACTTTTTCTCCCTACTCGTGAAAAAATACCACTGGCTTTCTCTTTCTCTATTCAGTTTATTGGTTTCTACAGCAAAACAAAGACCCCCCAAAAAAAAAAAATTACGTTATTGAAGAAGAAGAAGGACATGCATGTACGTGCATGCAAAATTAATACGACGTACCTGTGAGCTGTTGAGGGCTATAGTCATATAAATCAACCACATGAATCCTATTAGGAGGCAAGTGTTCATTGTTGATCTTTTTCAGTAAATAATAACGAATTCACTGGGAGCAAACCGATACCCAACAGGCAACGAGTTGAAATATCTCTCAACGTCATCGCTACTAGTACTGTAATCTGCAGCAACTCCTTTGTTCTTGTTCTGATTTCGTTCCATTAGATCGACACCAAACACAAAATCAGAGAAGGGTTTTTGATGAACGTATGTGTTATGTGTGGTGTTGAAATATTTATATGTTTGTTTCGATTTTTTCAGACCATTACTCAGAAAAATTAGGTTTCCTTCTCTTAATGGAAATATTCATGAGGAAGTGTAATTAGATTAGGAACAGGATTTTGAAATAATATAGGGTTGTGGAAGGATTAGAAGTACTTAATGAAATATTTCCATTTTTTATATATATTTTTTTAATTTCTTTGTCTAATATTTTCACGTAGTATTAACTGGTCTAATATCTTTTCTTCTGCCATTTCGAATAATAGCTCTCGGATAATTTGGTTATGGAAGTGGTGACATAAGTATGCTTCATGGAGCTCCCACAGTGCAGGAATAGATGAGAATCAAACTATTAATTTTGAATTAATAAAATTAAATTAAATTAATTTGGGAAACCTGAAAAAAAAAAAAACTACTGGACACTGGACTTGATCAGAAAAAAGCTTCTTTTTTTGTAAAAATAATTTGAGAGTGATGAAAAAGAAGAAGATTGATGATTGATGATAAAATCATATAATTTTTCTTTGAACCCTTAATTTGAATTTGGTATTGGAATTTGAATGAAGAAAAATCAGTAATGATAAAAGTTCTTATTATGAGAAGGAAACAAAGAGAAGAAAATCGAAGCCATCAGAATCACCAATATCATGGGATTCCCACTATGCAAAACCCTAATATGAGGTATGCTTAATTTTCCCTGGAATTACAAAAATCTGCATTACCCTCTTGCTGAAAATAGATTGAAAACACAGCATGGTTTTCTTTATTTATTTTATTAGCTTCCAGTGATGTCGTTGCAATTTGTAACCTCATCTAATCACTCCACAGCCAGAGAGTGAAAGCTCAATTCTAGGAATTTTATTCGAAATTTGCCATTTCCTTGCCAATTTCAAAAGTTTCTGGTTACTGATCATCTTGTTAATCTATAAGAACTGAAAGTTGGGAGGGAAATAGAGAAAGAAACCTCTAGATTCTAAAATGCTGAATGCAAGTTTTTTGATGGGCATAAGGGAAAGTATGTGACTTGGTTATATATTTGCAAGGATAGACAATCCATTTCATGGAGCTCCCACAAGGCAGGGGTGCATGAAAGCAAAACCATGTGAAAGGTGGTTGTGAAAGCTCGTTTACAAGGTTGGCATGTTTAACAATTAACCCCTCAAGTTTGAGACTAAGCATGTAATATATACATGCTTCTGTCTTGTGGTTTACCAGCAAATAAGAATAGAGCTTGGAAAGCTAAGCCTCTGACGAATGGAGCAGTTCTTGTACTTGCCTGCTTCTGTTGCTGCAACGAGTCAAAGAAGGAACTGTGTTTTTGACTTTGATGGGATTGGAATATTCTAATTATGGGTATATGGGTACATGAACTTGGTCAGACAGTTAAAAAAAAAAAGATAAGATTTCTGATAAAAAATCTGATTTGTACATGAACTCTTCAGAAGCTACATATGGGTATTTGATGGTTTGTTCTTTGATGTTGAAGATTGGGAGACAAAGAACAGAAACTACTAACTATGGAAGTCAGTAATGTTTTTTCAATGTCTCTGGTGACCTGCTGTTTGATCAGAGTGATTGCATACTCTATGAGCTCAGCCTCGCATGGTAATGTGAGAGGTCCCGTGCTTTGTGATCCGAACTCTTCTTCTGCCATTTCGAATAGTTCTAGGATGATTTGGTTGTTAAGGCATTGAAGAGGAAGCAAAAAGCGCTTTGGATCTGAAGAGTACACTACAAAACAACCCTTTTCAGCTTTTCCCGCTGATGTGCAGCAGGACTTTTTTGTATCTGTATTTCCAACGGTTTCTGGGAGTGTGATTCTTTTTCGCCTCATAACAGCCTGCTTCTGCCATTTTGGGGAGCTTCTTGGGACTGATCGTCCTGTTATTACTCTATAAAGGCAAAGATCCATGGAGAAACTGGCCTTCTAAAAGTACTAGAGAAGTGAAATCTGAATGCTGATCTTGTGATGGGTAGAACCGTAGAAGGCAAAAGTAGTGGCTCGGTTTTATAATCACAAAGGCTAGACATGAGCCTGTTTCATGCTGATCTATGTTTGAAAATCAACATGTCAAGGTGAAGCGTCGGTTTAAAATGTCTCTATCCTTTGACAAGTGGTTAACCAGCAAAATAGATATAAAACTAGCAGAAAAAATTTAAATTTCAGTTAAATTGTGTCAATTCCAAAATATTGTTATTCAATCTAATTGCAACTCTTTAAAAGCAGATATTTAGTTAGGGTGATCATTTAATCGGTTCGATTTGATAAAAAATTAAAATTTTAATATATATAAAAATTAAATTAAAACAATTTTAGATTAAAATTAATTTGAATCGAATTAATCTGATTTATTTGATTTGATCGATTTAATAAACATTTTAATTTTTACTTTTTCACTTTAGTTTTAGCTTTCTAAATAAATATTTCAATCTTGATTACAAATAAAGCTACTTTATATCTAATTTTATGGATATAGAAATTTTTAATATTAGATTTCAATAATACCAATGTTGAAAAGATTATGGTATGAATTTAAAAATTTATTATTTTTTATGAGATTTTTTAAAAATTATTTTTTAATCTGTGAATACAGATTTTTTTAATTGATATTATTGTATAAATTTAAAAGTTATTAATTTATGAATTGATATATTTATTTTTAAATATCAATTGACGAAAATTTCGATAAATATAAAAAGTAATACTTTATAATATAAATATAAAAAATAATACTTTATAATATAAATATATTAAATTTCTATTTATATTTGTAATGAGAATTTACTAGTAATTTTAAAATATTTCTTATGAATAAATATTAGTAACAATAATTTAAATTATTTATTTTTATTCTTAATTAAATAAAAATAATAAAAATTATTTAAAATTAATAAAATAATTATAAAAGTAATAATAAATATAATTTAATTTAATTAAAAATATCTCCACATGTAACCCCTCAATTTTCAAAAAATGCCATAAGTCAATCTCTTAAAAAAAAAAAAAAGTCTATTATTCCCTGTTGGACGATCAATTTTAAAGTAGTGTTAGGTGTTTTAATTCAATTAAAATATTATTATTTAATAATTAAAAAAATTATTTATAAAAAATTATTTATTGTGATATTTAATTAACCATTAGCTGAATAGATATTTACTACTATAACAACTAATACTTACTATAATCGTTAGACAAATATTCACGCAATAGTAACTGACGGTTATTACAATTACTAGTATCGTTGAACAAAATCTAAATATATATATATATAAAGTAAAATATATAATTTAATTCATAATTCCACACAAAAAATAGTTATTGTTATGATTTTTTAGCATTAATTTTTAAAATTTAAATTTTATAAAAATATATTATTTAACATATAAATTTTATAAAATATAATTTTTAAAAATTTAAAATGCATTATAATTTTATAAAAAAAATTATGATATGTAACGGTCACTGTCTGCTTGCAGAATTGAAGTGGCTGATTTGAAAAAAATTGATTTGTATATAATAACTAGCATAAAACTACTAAATAATTTAAGTTAATTATTTTGGAATATGTGGAAAGTGAGTCCAAAAGTTATTTGGACCAGTTTAGGCCGGGCTGCCACTTTGAGTCAGGTAAATTGTACAGAACTAATGTAATACCCGGCTAGACTCCGGTATCGGAATCCCTACCGTCCGGTGGGATCTCGGATGTCGGAGACCTCTAGAAGGGTAGAAACATGTTTTATAAAATGTTTTCATGTATTTTAATGTTTTAAGTATGAAAGAAAATGAGTTTTTACATGAAAAGTCTTTGGAGGAAAACCCAGGTTCGGCCGCCGAAAGTCAAGTTCGGCCGCCGAACATGCATGCGTTTTGGAGGCACGTTAGGCCCCCGAAAGCATGAGTTGGGGAAGTCCAGGTTCGGCCGCCGAAAGTCAAGTTCGGCCGCCGAACATTGCATGGATGCGGAGGCACATTCGGCCCCCGAACGTGGCCTGGCCAGCCACCTATAAAAGGGGCACTTAGCCGAAATGGGTGAGCTTTCTCCCATTTTCGGCCACAGTGAGCTTCCGACCTTCCCTTTGCAAATCTTGTGTTCTTCCTTCAAATCTCTTCCATTTTTCTTGAGTTTTAAACTCACATTGCAAGTTTTGAGCATTTAAAACAAGTTTTGGAGCTTTGGGAACTCAGGAGCTCTTTTTTGTGGATCTCCAAGTTTAGGTCGTCTCCCTCTCGATCTTCAAGAGGTAAGAGCCGATCTTAAGCTCCTTATGTGTTTTAAATAAGTTTTATGCAAGATCTATGGGTAGAAATGCATGTTAGGGTATATGTTGAGTTTATGGGTTTTGATGCTTTGATGAACAATGTATGTTGATTTTTGTGTGTTTGAAGTGTTGTAGATGGGGTATATGATAGTTTGAGACCCCTAGGTGTAATGTATGTGAAGTATGCATGTGGTATAGCAAGTTTATGCATGATTGGAGGTTTTGGGAGTCAAGAGGTTCGTTTGAACCAAGTTTCTGCCCTTTGGCAGAAACCAGGTTCGGCCGCCGAAGGGAGTTTCGGCCGCCGAACCCCCTTTGTGGAGGCAGCATTCGGCTGCCGAAGTTGCCCCCGAAAAGAGACTTTTGTCTCTGTCTGGGACTTTCGGCCGCCGAAGGTGCCGCCGAAAGTGCCGCCGAAAGTGCCTGACTTTCGGATCTGTCCAGGACTTTCGGCCGCCGAAGGTGCCGCCGAAAGTGCCCTGTTCAGCCATTTCATGCATATTTCTATGTAATGTTTCAGGATGTTTTAGGGGGTTTTTGGGGATTTTATTAGAGCTATGTTTATGTATGTTTGGTCCCTCATTGGAGTCCACCCGTGTAGGTTCGGACCCGAGGAACCGAGGACCTCAGCAGTGAGATAGCTGCTTCAGAGTCTGTAGAGCTTCAGCCAGAGGTGAGTGGAATGAACCTTAAGTTTTTTAAATAAATGAAATATAACTTTTTGGAGCATGTTCATGCATCATATATGCCATGATATATTATAGGTTGTTTACATTAGTATTCACGAATATGTTGCATTGCATAATATGATGTGGATGCGGATTGGCTATTGAATGATCCTCTAGTCCTCCTATGGTATGATATGATGATGATACGGTATGGATTGCCAGTGAGGCCCATTCTACGCCCCTGGACTATGTTAAGAGAAAGACCAGTGAGGCCCATTCTACGCCCCTGGCATATTGGAATGTTATGTTATGTTATGTATGTAAGAGAAAGACCAGTGAGGCCCATTCTACGCCCCTGGCACGATTGGACTATGTCGAGGACTATAGGTGACAATACCATCCTTATGTGATATGTTTGTGATGTGTTGCATTTCATGGAAGCATGAAATATTTTAATATATGTTTTCTCTATTCTGCTCACTGGGCTCTTTAGCTCACCCCTCTCCCCTAACCCCAGATGTGCAGGTACAGGGTAGACCAGGAGGTTAGACAGAGTATGAAGCAATGTTATGTAATAGTTAGATTGTGGACATGAAAAGTGTATTATGATGTAATGTAAAAGAGTTTTAAGTTATGTTATGTAATTTGAATATTGAGGATAGAGTTGTGCTTGACCAATACAGATTGTTAATCCCACTTGTATGTACATGGTCCTTATGATATGAGGTATGAGTTTATGTTTCAACCAAGCTTATGTATGATGAGTTACCCCATTGGAGCATTCGATGAGGGCTCCAGTGGAGGTTTATGATATGTTTATGTTTATGTACAGGTTGAGCTTGGTTGTTATATGAGAATGTTTACAGGTTTATAAGTTTTGTTGATCATGTATGGGATTTACAGGTTTACAGGATATATGTTAGGCTTGCTACGGGTCCCGGCGGCCTTACGCCGATCTGGATCCTAGCGCCGGTAGCGGTCCAGATTTCCGGGGCGTTACAACTAATGAGTCTGCGAGAAAAGGGCTACCCATAAGAGATTAGGTGGAACCGCTCGAAATACTAGTGAATCACAATACTCAAGGATCCGATCCTGATTAGCAATTATAACCGATTCAATTGCAACGAGAACATCGTAAATTTAGCAGAACCGAATATAACAGTCAGCTCTCTACTTATGGAATTACGGCAGCCGATCCATCCCACATCGATAGATTTGAAGAAAATTAATTTATATATAATAAGTAATACAAAACTACTAAATAACTTGGATTAATTATTTTGAACTAAGTGAAAAGTGAGTTCAAAAGTTATTTGAGCCACTCAAACTATTTCATGAACTGACATTCTTTTTAAAATTCATAATTAAAAATTGAAAAAAATTATTTAGATACTCTTATTATCCAATGAAATCCACTCAAATCTCCGAGGGGAGTATCAATAGAATTATTTAAGTAAGGGCAAAGAGTTAAAAATTACATATTTTATCTCAAATAAATAAATTAGTGTATATAGAACTACGGGACTCATTACGTCTGACGCCACTATAATGATGAAACTTGTAAATTAGGAAATTAACTTGTAAAAAATTAATAATTAAATTAGAATAAATTATTTTTTAATCTCTAATTTTAATATGATTAATAAATATATTTCTCTACATTATAGATTTTTTTTATTTATAAAATTTATTAAGTTAATAATAAAAGAATATAAATATTTGGAGGACTCTTTCTTTTAATGTTGTATTTTTACGGATTGAGACGCCGCACGCCGCACCCAACCACAACCGCTTGCTGCTGTTCTGTCGTTTGCGAGCTAGAGGATAATGACTTCGATGGAAGAGGATGATCTTCTCCAGCGTAGTGTACGCAGGAAACGTAAAGATGGTGAGATGGGTGTTTCATTGAATGAGATTTGTGATGATCCTGATTCTTCAGCTGACCATCCGATGATAGAGACTGAGAATAATCCTGTGAACCTTGGTTTTGTTAATGGACCTTCTTTTAAGTGTAGTGACGAATAGAAACGGTCCAGGACTGCAGGGAGCTTCTGGGAGTGACATGGCTCCTGAAGACGATGAGTTTCATTTTGTTTCGGATGGTGAGGAGGATGATGAGGATGATCGTTGCCCTGTGATTAGACTTTCGAGTGTGGATAAACGTCGATTGTGTCGACCTTGGAAAAATTCCCTTATTTTGAAACTTTTTGGACGTTCAATAGGCTATACATATTTGTGTAGACGATTGAAAGAACTCTGGAAACCTTCTGCTCCAATGGATGTTATTGCTTTGGATAACAATTTCTTTTTGGTCCGTTTCGCTAGTTTTGGGGACTTGGACTTTGCTAGATCGGAGGGACCCTGGATTATTGCTGACCACTGCTTGACTATTCGTCAATGGTGCCCGGAGTTTGACCCTTTTCAGGATGTGTTAGAACGTTTAACTCTATGGGTTCGTTTACCTTGCTTGCCTATTGAATATTATGATGAGGAACTTTTGTTACGCATTGCTCGTAAAATAGGTGAGCCTGTTAAAGTTGACTCTAATACTAGCCTTGTGACTCGAGGACATTTTGCCAGAGTTTGTGTGGAATTGGATTTGACTAAGCCCCTTCTATCTAAATTCAAGCTACACCGTAGAGTTCGCCGAATTGAATATGAGGGTTTGCATATGGTGTGCTCTGAGTGTGGTAAGTATGGGCATATGAAGGAAACTTGTCCTAGTATTAAACCAATGCAGGTTAATCAGCCTTATTCTGTTAATCAGCAAGGTGCTGTTGTTGGTTATGAGCTGAATCGTGAGACTTACAAAATGCCTGAGAGTTTGCCTGTCAATCCCGCTGCTACTGAGGATTTTGGGGATTGGATGTTGGTTCGGAGGGATCAACGTAGGGATAATCGTCAAAGTATCAGGCCTGGGCCTAAGAGAGTTGACAGAGATGAGGTTCGAAGGGTAGTTGCAGATGGGTCTACGGGAAATCGTTTTGACTCTTTACTTAATTTAGAGGATGAGGTCATACCAGAGGAGCAGAATAATGGTAGTTTGGGCACTCAGGAGATTCACATGGCTATCCATGATGAGCGTCCTAGCAACCGGGCAAATAATGTAGTATCTAGGGGAGGTGGAATCCAGAGAGGGAGTCGTGGTGGTAGAGGGCTATTTCGTGGAGGACGAGGAGGTCAGGCTGTGGCTAATAATGCTAATGTCGAGATAATTTCATCCTCTGCTATGACTTCTAGGGAAGTACGACCTAATACTAGAATTGGATTATCAAGGAAAGCAGCGGCAGAGGTTGAGCATACTGTAGTTGTTGGTAATGGGAAGGAGAAGGTAGAATCTTGGGTTGTTTCTTCTGAAGATCAGGTGGGGTTGAGTGTCTTGAATCATGTGCCTCCAAATCCACCAGGTTTTCGTAACCCATCTTTCCCTCATCCGTCTAGCCCGAATATTGTCCCTGGACAGAAGACAGTCAATGGGAGTGAGGATGATGTCACGTTGATTGTGGCTGGGACAATTTTGAATGAGTTGAATAAGGCGACTTCTGCTAGTTTGGTTGCTCCTTTGGAGCACCAACAGCGTATGTGATACCCTTGTGAGATTAATCTGATGATGCTCTTTTTAATATTTATTTTAATGATAATTATAACCTGAAATTGTCATGGTGCAGCATCATCTACTTTTCGCAATGCTTTTCAGGAATACAAGAGGCTATATCATCCTAACATCTTTTGTTTAGTGGAACCTCGTATTTCTGGAGCAGCGGCTGATGAAGTTTGTGGTTTGTTGGGGTATGAAAATTGGATCTGTATTGAGGCAGTCGGATTTAGTGGTGGTATTTGGTTGCTTTGGTCAGAAGATGGTTTTCGAATTGAATTAGTTGTTATCGATCCTCAATTCATTACGGTAGCAATTAATTTTTCTACTGGAGAGAAATGGTTGTTTAGTGTAGTTTATGCAAGCCCTGATATTTATTTAAGGAGGAAGCTTTGGCAATCTCTTTCTGGAGAAAATAGTCTATCCATTTCTAAATGGATTGTCGCGGGTGATTTTAATTCTGTAGTGGACTCATCTGAACAAAGTGGATATTCTTCTTCTAATCCTCCAGGAGCTCAGGATTTTTCAGACTGGATTTTCAAGCACTCTCTTATTGATCTGGGGTTTGTTGGGAGTGGTTTTACATGGCAGAGAAGTGGCGAAAATGTCCCCTATCAAGCTGCTCGGTTAGATCGATGTTTTGTATCTACTGATTGGAGACTGGATTAAGTTGATGCTATTGTTGAACATCCACCTAAATTGCATTCAGATCATATTCCAATTGTGATTAAATGTCAAGGGGTTCTAGCTTTTGGAGTTCGTCCTTTTCGGTTTTTAACAGCTTGGACACTACATGCTCAGTTTGATCAAGAAGTTGCATGCTCTTGGGATCCAAATCGTTCCCTAATTCATAATCTGAGCACATTAAAAATTCAGCTTGGAGAGTGGAATAGGACTCAGTTCGGTAATATCTTTGATAACAAGAGAAGGCTTTTATGCAGGTTAGGTGGTGTTCAGAGAGATCTTGCTGAAAGCCGGACAAGGAGCCTTGTAAAGCTTGAATTTAAATTGAAACGCAGATTGGAAGAGATTCTACGCCAAGAGGAGATGTACTGGTTTCAGAAATCAAAAGAGGAATGGATAGCGAACGGCGAACGGAATACTCATTTCTATCATCTAGCAACTACTATCAAACGGAAAAAATTCTGTATTTCTGCTTTAAAGAATGATTTGGGGGAGGTTGTTACTGATCCGTCGGTTCTTAAAGGTATGGCCATCAATTTTTTCCGCAAGTTGTATACTTCTGATTTGGGTGAGCTTTTGGATATTCCTTTCCAATATGCCCATCTTGTGCTCTCCACGACACAAATTACAGAACTTGATAGACCATTTTCTCCAGAGGAGGTTAAGCTAGCATTGGACCAGATGGCGAGTGGTAAAGCGGCTGGCGACGATGGTTTTACTGTTGAATTTTATAAGAAGGCTTGGCCAATAGTTGGGACTCAGGTGATTGATTTTGTTCTTTTTTGTTTACAAGGCAATGAGCTTCCAAGCATGATTAATGAGACGGTTTTGGTATTGATACCGAAGGTGGCTACCCCTGAATTTATTACTCAATTTCGGCCAATTAGCCTCTGTAATGTGCTTTATAAGCTTATTACGAAGGTCTTGGTGAACAGGTTACAACAAGTTCTTGCTTCATTAATTGGACCAGAGCAGAATAGTTTTGTTCCGGGTCGGCAAATCACGGATAATGTAGTCATTTACCAAGAGGCTCTTCACACTATGGGGAAAATGAACGGTGGCAATGGATTTATGGCTTTGAAAATTGATTTAGAAAAAGCCTATGATAGGCTGGAATGAAGCTTTATTGATTGGAGCTTGGAGAAAGCTAATTTTTCCAGTTTATGGAGAATGAATGTGAGACATTGTGTTCATTCTGCTACTATGTCAGTTCTTTGGAACAATGAGAAGTTGGAGTCTTTTTTGCCCACTCGTGGGGTTCGGCAAGGCGACCCTTGATCATCCTATCTTTTTGTGCTTTGTGTGGAGCAACTTTCCAATATTATTAAACATTCGGTGGAACAAGGGGAGTGGCATCCACTTCCTATTTCCAACAATGGTCCGTTGATTTCACATCTCATGTTCGCCGACGATATGGTTGTTTGCTGAAGCTACGGAAGAAAAGCTGGATGTTATTATTAATTGTTTAACTGTCTTTTGTAATGCTTCTGGACAAAAGGTGAATTTTTTAAAGTCAAGCCTTTTTGTTTCTCCGAATGTGAGCACATCTACAGCCTCTCGTTTATCCTCTAAATCAGGAATTCCTTTGGTCTCTAACCTTGGGCGTTATTTGGGTGTACCATCTCTTCATGGTAGAGTATCTCAGGTACAATTTCATGGATTGGTTGATGATATGCGAAGCCGGCTTGCTGGTTGGAAGGTGGGTGCACTTTCTAGAGCAGGGAAAATAACGCTGGTCCAATCAGTCTTGAACTCCATTCCTATTTATACTATGCAATCTATTAAATTGCCGGTGTCTATTTGTAAGGAAATGGAGTGACTTTGCCGTAATTTTATTTGGCATGGTAACAGTGGGGATTCTACTGTTCATCTGATTAATTGGCAAACTTTGCTATATCCAAAGCAAAATGGTGGGTTGGGCATTCGGAATTTTGGATTAATGAATCAAGCTATGATGGGTAAATTATGTTGGCGGGCATTTATGAACCCATCTGACTTATGGATCTCATGTCTTCTTTGGAAATATAATAATGGTAGAATTTCTTGGAATCTTCGAGTACCTCCTGGTGCCTCTATGAATTGGAAGGCTTTATGCTGGGGCCTCCAATTAGTTTCTAGCGGTGTTTCTATTGACGTTCGTAGTGGTACTGATGTTAAGTTTTGGCAAGATGATTGGCTTTCGGTTGGACCTCTTTTCCGATTGGTTTCTGCTCCTATTGATCCTTTGGAATTAGAGGTGGTTGTGAGATATTATTGGATCCCTGGATATGGATGGAATTGGAATCGGTTGTCTTTATGGCTACCTGATTTCGTTTTAGCATTTTTACTCCCCATTTGCCTACATGATGATGTTAACTCAAGGGATGGAATAATATGGAGACATTCCATTAGTGGACAGTATTCAGTTAAAATGGGGTACTCTCTTCTGGTGGAGAAATGTGGTTTACCAGTTGCCTTACCATTATGGAAGCTTATTTGGAAAGCACCTGGCACGCAGAGGATGCGGGTTTTTCTATGAGAAGTTTCCCATGAGAAAATTATGGTCAATGTTCAGCGGTTTCGGAGATGATGGATTAATTCAGACTTGTGTATGAGCTGTGGTACTCAGTCTAAGTCGGTGCTACATGTTTTAAGAGATTGCAACTTTATTAAGAGTTGCTGGCTTAATTTATTACCTGCTAGTGAAGTCCAAACCTTTTTTGGCTTCGTTGATATCCGGGAATGGTTGTCTTAGTGTCTTAAAAGCTCTTTTTGTATTGGTAAGCTTTCCTGGCCTGTAGTTTTTATGGTTACAGTTTGGTGGGCATGGAAATTTCGCAATGAACAGTCCTTCAATCTTGGAGTCCAAAGATCAGTTCCTCGCCCACTAATCTTGGGCAAGGCTAAAGAAATATATCAAGCATGAAATGGTTATTTTCCTTCTTCTATTCAACGTCAATGTCGAGTGATTAGAGTGGCCTGAACACCAGCAGCTATGGGGTGGATTACAATCAACACAGATGGTAGTGTGCGTCAAAATTCAGGAGCTGCAACCTGTGCGGGTTCTTTTCGAGACAGTTTTGGTAAATGGCTACTTGGTTTTCGTTGTGTGTTGGGAGTTTGTGGTGTGGTTGAGGCAAAATTATGGGCCATATATCATGCTTTGAATGTGGCTTGGAGTAGGGGATGGCAGAAAATTGTTATTCAAACTGATTCTCAAGTTGCTGTTCAGCTTCTTCAAGGTCAAGGCAGTGGTGTTTATAGTTATTAATTGCAGAGCTCTTATCCGGTAGGAATGGGAGGTTAAGGTCGTGCAAATATATAGGTAAGCTAATATGGTAGCTGATTATCTTGCTGATTATCTTGCTAATAGTGCGCATGGTGGAGTTTTTGGTATGAGTCTTATTGATTTGTCTTCATCTAGTATTAAGCTCCTCTTGGATGCTGACTGTATGAATATTTTTCATGATCGTATAATAAATTAAAGGGTTCTATCCTTCCTTTTCAAAAAAAAAATATAAATATTTTAAATTTTAAAAATAAAATGATTAGCCTATAAAACTTTGGAGTGTGCAAAAGAAAATATAAAATCAATATGAAAGGTGCAGGTTGAGTGGTTGAGCAGTATTTAATTTAAATAAAAAAAATTAATGGAATTATATTAATTTAAAATTTTAATTTGTTTCGAATTTTACTTTTAAAAGTTTTAATTGTTTTGATTTAATTTAATTTTAATAAAAAAATTAATAAAATTAAATAAAATCGATTTGTAATAATAATATATAATTTTTAATAATATAAATAAATTATATTATAATTAACAATGAAATTTAAATAAAAAAATTAATGGAATTATATTAATTTAAAATTTTAATTTGTTTCGAATTTTACTTTTAAAAGTTTTAATTGTTTTGATTTAATTTAATTTTAATAAAAAAATAATAAAATTAAATCAAATCGATTTGTAATAATAATATAAAATTTTTAATAATATAAATAAATTATATTATAATTAACAATGAAATATTTTATTGTTAATTATAATATAATTTATTTATATTATTATAAATTATTTTTCATTTGATTTAGTATGATTAATTTTAATTATTCAATAATTTTTATTAACTATTTATAAATTTATCATTCTGTAAATAATCAAGGTAAAACACTATAATTTGTCACTTTAATTTAAAATAATTAATTTAAATTAATTAATAAATTTTATTAACTATCTATAAATCATTTTTTTAAATAATCAATTTGGAATACTAATCTTATGATGTTAATAAATAATGATATTTTGAAAGACGTGAACTATTATTTCATGATATTATTTGAAATAGAATGTGAATTATTAATTCATGATGTTATTTGAAATAGAATTGTGTGGACTATTAATTCACGATATTATTTAAAATAGAATTGTTTAGATTTCAATAGAAAATTTAATCAATAAATTTTAATTAAAATAAATAAATTTTAATTAAAATGAAACTCGATATGAAATTCAGTAAATCGAATGCTAAAAATAAAAATTTTTTATTAAATTTTTAAAATTAAAAGTTTTTTTAGAAGATAAAAAAAATTATTTATAATAAAAAAATTTTAGTATAAAAAATTATAAAAATATTATAAAATTATAAAATTATAAAATTGACTCTTTAAATGATAAAATTTTCGTTTTAAACTTTGTAATTGAACCGTGGCTCTCGTCACATTTTCAATAATTTATAAATTTTTTTTAAATAAAATCATCGGATGCTTTCAACGAAAATCAGCAATAAAATTTATCATAAAATTTAAAATTAATTATTTTGTACCATAAAGTTTACTATTCTTATTATAATTTTAAAAATTTCTTTTTAAAAAATTATTATGAACATTCAACTGAAAAATTAAATACAATTCAAATTTATTCTAAAATCTAAAACTAATAGATTATTTTATCATAAAGTATAATTATAAAATAAAATATGCGTTGAACTATGGTACCTTCTATTGTCATTTCTTTTTTAAAAAAAAATTATAAAATAGTCAGACTATAAAGAAAATAAGAAAAATTCATAATGGGGTTTACAAAATTTGTCCAGAACAATGCAGCATATCAAACAGGAAGTTCTGTCTCTCCTCCTCTCTGTGAAATGAAGATGCATGATCATAAGCTCCTTCAACAGGCGAGCTTTTTTTCAATTCATGTATAATAAAAAAAATATTTATTAAATCACGCAGAATTCGAAAATATTTTCGGATTCTGTGTGTCAAACGAGCATGTTCGACACTATGACTGTCGAACACGCTTGTTCGACACTCATAGTGTCGAACGAGGTACGGAAGCATGTTGTTCGACACTATTAATGTCGAACAACATGCACAAGCCATGCACACGTCCAAGCCGTCAAGCCGTGAAGGTGTTCGAACAGTCATAGTGTCGAACATGCTCGTTTGACACACAGAATCCGAAAATATTTTTGAATTCTGCGTGATTTAATAAATATTTTTTTTATTCTACATGAATTGAAAAAAAGCTCTCAACAGGCATAGGCTGATTTGAAGAGCTAGGTTGAGCATCAAATTTCCTGGTACTTGTCTCAGCAACTGCAGGTTCGAGCAACGGACAGGGTTCCTCAGCTATCACTAAAAGATCACAATTCATAGCGGACATCTCCGTCCAGTGATCCCTATATCCATAGCTGGGTTCCCATCTGGCATTAAAAGATGACCATTCATGGCGGTCGTCTGCATGGAGTTATTAATATCACAAACTTGATTCCAACGTCCACCGATGGGTTCCTCAGCCGGCACAAAAAAATGATCATTCCTAGTGGCCGTTTGCATGCTGTTAATATCCCAAACTTGATCCCCACGTTCACAGATGTTTTCCTCAACTGGCACTAAAAGATGATCATTCATGGCGGCCGTCTGCATGCAGTTAATATCCCAAACTTGATCCCCACGTCCATAGACGGGTTTCTTAGCTGGAGTTAAAAGATGATCATTCATGGTGGCCATCTCCATGCAGTTAGAAACTTGATCCACACATCCATACATGGGTTGAAAGCCATTGCTATAATGAGAAGGAGGACAATAGGTTTGGATTGGTTGCACATTATAGGGAAAGTTATTATTGAATGTATTGTCCATTGGTGGAGGAAGCAAATAAGACCCATAACCATTCTCGTATTCTTTTGATATCATCAAAGAATTATCACACAGTAGAGGCGGTGCAGTGAAATTATCAGCATGTGGAATTTCTGTTTCTGCATTTACAGTTCCTCCATCTTCATCGTTCTTGTTTTTCTTACCTTCTGCTTTGTTGTTGTAGATCTTGCAGAGAACCCATTCATCCAACTAACCCAAAAAATATATAAACGCATAAAAATTATTATTTTTTCAAGTTATAATAAAGAACAGTTACATAATTTATCAATAATTATTAAATTTTTTAAGAAATCTATTAAAATATTTATATAATATAAAAAAATTCACTAATTACTCAAACTCATTAATTACTCTGGCAATAAAAAATATATTAAAATATATTTAAAATAAAAAAAAAATTAATAATTAATCATTCTATTAATTAATTTAATTTTAGCCATATGCAAAAGTCTCAAATTCTCTCAATATCAAGATACTAAATAATAATATTTTTTTTACTAATAATGAGTTTTCTGATAACAAATAATAAAAGGTTAAATGATGGAGAAACTAATGAAATAAACTAAATAATAAATTTTTTATAATAAATTTTTTATAGAAAAAAAAAAAAAAAAGATGAATACCTGCTTAGGCTGCAGTGGGTTTTTGCCTCTGGGCGTAGCGCCTGAAGGAACAAGGCTTTGATGAAGAAGATATTTGATGATCGCTGGATTTCTTCACCCCGGTATAAAGGCCAGGCCCATGAAAACAGTCCATGATCCGAAGGCTTCAATATTCCCCTCGAGAGCCAGGTCCAGCCCGCTCAGTCACAGGGCCGGACTCCGCCTAGATTCCTCAATCAAACCGGCCCAAACCTCTCGGCCCAGTAATCAGGCCCTCACCAGGCTCAACTTCAGCCCTACCATTCAACCCAGCCCGGAAAGGGGAAAATAACCAAGATGCCCCGCTGGTAGGTCCTTCCACATGCGTATCAGAGGAGAATCATACGTATCAGAGAATAATTAATGGTCGTTACGCATGGAGCAGGCGCCTGACACATCCGTACATACGGAGCTAAGCGACAGAAGACAGCTAGCATTGTGGCAGAGAGACAGATATATATATCACGGTAGAGGCCACGCAGAAGGGGGGCTCTCTTCTTCTTCTTTCTCCTTCCTGGACACCATTTTTATTCTTTCTGTAACCCTTGCCTAAATATACTACTCTGAGCCATAAAATCTGACTTGAGTGTCGGAGGGCCTCTGCCGGGGCACCCCCGGTAGGCCCCTGACCATTCTTTCTTATTTTACAGATCCTTTCACCAGGTAGAACATGGAGAGACCCATCAGGGAGCCCAACAAGAAAGGACCCAGAAGAAAACCAGATCTATCATGGACCAGGAAGAGGAAAATATTTATCAAATGGCGCCGTCTGTGGGAAACGAAGGAGATCTTTTCATCACCAGAGTTTTCACTTTCAAAACCCACTGAGATCCACAATGGCAAACCACCAAGAAAATAACCTTAACGTCATTCCAAATAATCTGAGCTCTGCCCAAGAGGGGCAGCGGTTCTTATTTTCCAGTCCTACAACTCCAAACAACCAACCACCCATTCCTTTTAACCCCTCGCCGAGCTTGGCCGGGAATGTGCCCTCCACGAAAGAGATTTTACTATCTCAAAAGTTTTCAGATCCACCCATTGAGATCCACATAAGGTACGAAAGTTTGAGCAGATAACCCAGCTGAAAAGAAAGGTTCATTGTGCTAAAGAATATTTTGATGGTCTTTCAGATAATTTATTTTAATATTTATTAGATTTTATTACGGCTGATTTTTTCTTTGAAGTCTGGTGAATATTTTCTGTAAAAAAAAAAAGGGTGAGGAATATATGTATTTGTTGAGATTCTGAGGTCCGCTGTATATATATATAAAAAAAAAAAAAGAGAGAAGAGGAAGGTGAGAGAAAGAGAAGAGGCGTCCGTGAGAAAAAAGGAGGTCGGAGCCGTGTTTAGCAAGACAGAAAGGAACTCAGCAAATCCGACGACCACAGTGATAGATTGCTCGTTGAGGTCGGATCCATGTTCGAAACTAGATTCGTGGTCGAGGTTGGAGTCGCATTTCAGGACAGATGGAAAGCATCGGGGCGACAGGGAGACAATACAAAAAAGAAAGCTTACACGAAAAAGAAAGCTGGAGATTTACAGTAACCCAGCTAAAAGGAAAGACCCAGCTGGTGTAAGAATATCTTGACAGTCTCTTAATCTTCATTTTCCTACCCTCGTTGTTTATTTTAACATTTATTGAATTTTATTACTACTAACTTTTTCTTTGAGATCTGACGAGGTGAAACTTCAGATCGAAATGCTTGTCTCTGAGTGTAGATTTTAATCTTTTTTATAAAAAAAAAAAAAACAAAAAAACAAAAAAAAAAAAAAAAAACAAAAAGAATGAGAAGTATATATATATATTTGTTGAAGTTGTGAGGTCGGCTGTAAAATATCAGGTTAGCAAGTTAAAGAGAGAATTAATAAATGAAAAATAGGAGAGGTCGGACTAACATTTCAGGTCGGATAAGGCGCAAGGTCGGAAGAGACACGATTCATAGCCAGCCAACTCGGTTGCAGAGCAACGCCCCTCAAGTATCAGAGCAACTTGGCGACAATAGGAAATAATCAAATATTAAGGGCAGGTCGCGTCCAGTCATGGGTGTCACCGGCGAAGCCCGAAGCCGTGTGTTGTAACAGCAGAGAAAGCTCGATCATCTCGAGGATGGGGAAGACAACTACGGGAGATCGCGGGGTCTCTTGCAACGCCTTCGACTTCGTATGCGCCGGCGGCGGAAAGGAAATCCGGCGAAGCACAAAGGTTGTCCTGTCATTGGCAATCCGGGCTGGCGACGCCAGCGGGTCGGCTATGCATGCACTTGGAGTGCGGCTGCTGCCTGAGATCGCTGAAGTTGAGCGAGTCGCTGAAGTTGAACGAGTCGCCGAAGTCCAGCGAGTCGTGCACGAGATTGTTAAGGTTGAGAGGGCTCTCCCGTGAATGAAGACCCGATGGCCATGCAAATCTGCATCTGCTCAGGAAGGAGGAAAGAGGTCTGCTCAGGAAGGAGGAAAGAGGTCGGAGGAAAAGCTCAGACAAGTTGATAGAGCAAATTTGGAAAGAACAATTTCAACAAATCCACAAGAAATTCCCAGTAAATATCACAAACTCGGCTGGACAGTGAACCACATGAATAAATCAGCTCACGCTTAACAGTCGACGGACTCAAGCTCGGGATGGAAATCGTGAAGTCGGATAGAGGTACGCCTGAGGTCGAAGTCATGTTCGAGGTCGATCCCGCATTCCTGGTCGGATGGCCCGACCGCTCTTAAAATTTGAATTAACAAGTTGGTTGGTCGGAATAGCAAGGCAGATAGGAGCTCGGCAAATCCGACGACCCCAACGATAGATTGCCCATTGAGGTCGGACCCGTGCTCGAGCTGAGATGTGATCGAGGTCAGAGCCGTGTTTGTGATCGGGCCCACATTTCAGGTTAGATAAAAATAATCGTCTGGTACCGGGAGCTCGGCTCCACTATCGCTACGGGGAGGAGGCCACCACTTGAAAGTCAATGCAAAAACAGAGTAAACTTGAAGCCACCAATCTATCATCTGAGGGAATACCCTTCCTCGCAATCTCAAATTGATCCAAAAATCGAACACCCAAATGGCTCAAATCCAAAGACCCAAAAGCATTATTGATTTTCTAGGAGAAGAAATAATCAGAATCATAACAACAGTATCAATCTGCATGTTCATTGTGGTGATTCTGGTCTCAATTCTCAACACGGACTCCTCGTCGGCATCAACAACAATAAACACCATAGCTACCATGGCTTACACTGAGACAACCTCGGACTCCTTCTGGGATAAGCTCGGAGGTACCCTTTTGAACTCTCTTGTGTTTGTGGCTGTTGTCACTGTTGTTACTTTCCTTCTGGTGCTTCTTTTTTACCTTAGATGCACTCAGTTCTTGAAAATATACATGGGTTTCTTACAATGGGCTAGGGCCTATAACAGCAAGACAAGTGTCCTCTGTTTGCCTTTTTGTTTGCCAATAATACATATACATTTGTAATTAAAAAAAAAAAAAAAAGAAATGGAAGAAAACAGCCACCAGCCGGGCCCACACCCTAACTTTTACATAGGGAGAGAGAGCAAGCAAGAGCAAACAGCAGTATATTATTACCTGACTACCATATATATTGGGGGGCCCACAAAAGTGAGATCACCTGAAAGTAGGGGAAATTGACAGCATTTGAAGACATATCAAAAACAGAAGGTCTAAATGCAAAGTCCCGGACTTCTGATGGACGAAATGATACTAAACCTGTCTCTAGTGGGGAGGAACAGAATAATAAATTGCAAGCTGATAATGCCTTTGCTGGTCATTCTACAAATGAGGAATCTTGAATCAACAATAGTAAGTGGAACAACCATCCCCAGAAGGTCCACTCAGGGCTTGCACAGTAAAGCTGATCATCGTGGTAAAGGAAGATTTAGTACTCAAGAAGCTGATGGCTGGCAGAAAAAATCTCAGGTTGCAGATCAACAATGTACAGTGTCAACTGCACACTATGAAATTTCTTCCGTTCATGGGCAAGCCCATAGTTCAGTGAAGGCTCTCAGAATTTTGTATTGCATCCTTCACTGAAGGATGAGGGATAATCATGCCAATTGACTATTGAAATAAGGTACACATAATTTGCTATGTATATTTATTATCTTGCTTCAGAATTTCAAGAATGCCTTTAGTTATTGGAAGTTATTTTTAATTAAATATTATTGAATACAAATGATTTCATAGATTATTAAAAGGCATGCTTCGCATGTAAATAGTAAGACTAAATTTAATTAAAATATATCTCTATGAGTTTAGATATCCTAATAATTGCTTACATTATATAGATTGAAAAATTCTGGAGAAATTTACATATGCAAAAATATCGTTCATTGCATCTCTAAAATTGCATGAGTTAATACTTGCATGCATCTGAAAAATGAAACTAAGTGGCATGAGCGCCGTATCATTTATTGATGAATATTATTGAATTAACAACGGGCATCTTCGTTATATATGCTCTGTACAAGCTCTTATTTTGCAGAAAATTCAGAAAAATGAACAAGACCACAGTTAGGCACAAAAACCAGCTGAGATGACGAAGCGACAGTAAGGCCAATGAGCCTGAATCTTACCCAAGACCTCAGTTAGGCACAAAACCAGCTGAGATGACGAAGCGACAGTAAGGCCGATGAGCCTGAACCTTGCGCAAGACCTCCTAAGGGAGCAAAGACAGCCGGCGGGGCCCCGAGGTCACCCCGGAACAAAAACGGCCAGGATCCCGTAAGATCTCCTGGAGCAAAAATAACCGGCGAGGCCCCGAGGTCGTCCCGGAAATACAAAGAAGACCAGGATCCCGTAAGATCTCCTGGAACAAAAACAACCGGCGAGGCCCCGAGGTCGTCCCGGACATACAAAAATGACCAGGATCCCGTAAGATCTCTTGGAACAAAAACAGCCGGCGAGGCCCCGAGGTCGTCCCGGAAAAACAAAAACGGCCAGGATCCCGTAAGATCTCCTGGTGCACAAACAGCCGGCGAGGCCCCGAGGTCATCCCGGAAATACAAAGAAGACCGGGATCCCCTAGAACTCCCGGGAAAACAAAACAAAAAACAGCCGGCGGGGCCCCGAGGTCACCCCGGAACAAAGAAGACCGGGATCCCCTAGAACTCCTTGGAAAACAAAACAAAAAACAGCCGGCGGGGCCCCTAGGTCACTCCGGAACAAAGAAGACCGGGATCCCCTAGAACTCCCGGGAAAACAAACAAGACCGGGATCCCCTAAGAACTCCCGGGTAAACAAAGAAGGCCGGGATCCCCTAAGAACTCCCGAAAAAATAAGAGAATACCTCAATAAGGTCTTGACAAAAGAAGATGTAATACCCGGCATGTTCAGACATCAGAATTCCTATCGTTCGGTGGAATCGAGGATGTCAGAGCATCCCTGAAGGGAGAGTGGAGGTTTTCTAAAATGTTTTTAGATGTTTTAAGCTTTTGTTTTAGCAAAGGAATAAGTTTTGAAGAAACAAGGCTAAGGAAAGTTTTGCCACTTTCGGCCCCCTAAAGTGTAAGTTCGGCCGCCTAAAGTAGCTCATGTTCGGCCCCCTAAACTCAATGTTCGGCCCCCGAACGTGATGAGGTGTTACATGTAGCTTTGGCCACCGAACGTGAAGCGGTGGTTCACCTTTTTTAAGTGGATATGGCCGACTATGGAGGTGCTTAAGCTCTCCTTTGGGTCAGGAACAAGCACATGTTTCCCCTTGGTGATTTTCTTGAGTTTCTAATCAAATCTTTCAAAGAAAAATAAGTTTATGGTGAGTTTTAACTAGTTTTGAGAAGTTGTGGAGTTTGAGAACTTGTGAAGCTTGAATCTTCATTTCTTCAAGTTTGGGGTCACGCCAGCCTTTGTTCTTCAAAGGGTAAGAGTGAATCCTTTGTTTTTATCATGTTTTAAATGAGTTTGATGATGGGAAAGGGGAGTTGTGCTTGAGTATGCATAAGTTGTCCATATTAGGGTGTATGGATCCTATGCTTTGTGTATGGTTGTTGTGTGTTGTTTGTTGGAGTTTAATTTATTTGAAGCTCCTTTATGCTTATTGAAGTGTTTATGCATGTTTTAGAAGGGTTAAATGCATGTGTTGAGGTCTGAGCAGGTGATGGAGGGATTGGCAGGCGTCCTTGTGCACGAAACTGAGTTCTGGATGAACTCAGGTTCGGCCCCCGAAAGTCCAAGTTAGGCCGCCGAACATGCCTGACTTTCGTCTCTGGAAGGGACATTCGGCCGCCGAAGGTGCCCCCGAAAGTGCCCTGTCCAGCCTTCCTTTGCATGTTTTCTATGTTTGGTCTAAGGTGTTTTAAGGGGTTTTAAGGGGAGATGTTTAGCGGTATGTCCGAGTATGTTTGGTCTCTCATTTGAGTCTATCTGTGTAGGCACAGAGCAGAGGAACCAGAGAGAGCAGCAGTGAGTACTGCTCCAGAGTTTTCAGAGCCTGCAGAGTCAGTCAGTCCAGATAGCCAGAGGTGAGTGGAACTAAACTTAATGCTTTTTGAATTGATCAAAGACATGTTTTAGCATATCTCATGCATCATGATTATGCCATAAGTTGATTGCATTAGTATCCACGAATATGTTGCATTGCATTGTTATTTGTTGATGTGGGTAAATGCTGAATGATCCCATAGTCACAGACAGGAAGACCAGGAGCCTTTGACTACGCCCTGGCAAGTATAGCAAAGACCAGGAGCCTTTGACTACGCCCTGGCAGGTATATAGTAAAGTCCAGGAGCCTTTGACTACGCCCTGGCAATGGTAAGTACAATGGTGTTATATACACATATACATATATGACAGGAAGTCCAGGAGCCTTTGACTACGCCCTGGCACAGAGTTACTGGGACTATGTGGTGACAGGTTTACTCTTGATGTGAAATGTTTGTGTTATGACGCATTCCATGAGAGCATCTGTTAATGAATTGTTTTACTGTTCTACTCACTGGGCTATAGAGCTCATCCCACTCCCTTAACCCCAGTTTTGCAGGTTCAGTATACCGTGTACAGGGACAGTCCAGCAGGGTTCAGAGAAAGAATAAAGAGAAATGTAATAGTCTAGAGTGGACATGTACTGTTAAAGAGATGTAATAGTTATATATGTGCTTGACTTAGTAGTTGTAAATCTATTGTGTTGTACATGATCGGTATATGTATATGTTTTACTGTATGTGGACTACCAAGCTTAACAGGTATGAATGAACCCATCTAGAGCAAGCTCTAGTCAGGGGTACAGAGTACAGAGTACAGAGTACAGAGTACAGAGATAGTACATGCACAGGTTAAGCCTTGGGCCAGAAAAGAGTTTTCATTTTCACAGAAAATGTATGATCATGTATGAGATTTACAGGTACACAGAGAGTATAGCAGGCTTGCTACGGGTTCTGGCGGCCTTAAGCCGACCTGAATCCTAGCGCCGGTGACGGTCCATTTTGGGGTCGTTACAGATTGGTATCAGAGCCCTAGGTTCACATGATCGGACCTATAGCGCTAGTGTCGGGCTCATAGAGGGTGGTCAAGCACAATAGGCAATCATGTCCACTAGGATAGGGTGTTGCGTCCTATCTGTTTCATGCCATAAGTTATGCATGTGCTGTATTGATATGTGATGTTTATGTGCTAAGTGTTATGTTATGTATTGTTTTCCAGATAGAATAAAGATGCGAGGAACTCGTCGATCAGCTCGATTGACTGGAGTCCCACCAGATAGTGAGAGACCAGCTGCTCGTTCTCCTGCATTGCCGAGGGCAAGGTCTCAGCGATTTAGCAGGGAAGGTACGTCAATAGACCCTAGAAGGTCTGTGGACGAGAGCAGAAGAGGTACAGCAAGAGGAGGAAGATCAGAGGAGGAGATTGAGCAGTCGAGGGATGACAGTATGGGTATAGGCAGATTTGAGGAAGGTATGGGAGAGTCGCAGGGAGGCGCTCAGACGTCAGGCTTCGGCTACCCAGAGTATCAGATGGGAGGTATGTCGGAGTACTCGAGTTTTGTCCCCTATCCTCCTTACATGCCATATATGCCTTATCCTTCTTATTACCCACCATATCCTATGTATCCATCTTCCCCTACTCATCCAAGTGCAGCACACCCAGAACCAAATGAGCCAGTATTACCACCAGAACCAGTAGCCCCTGTTGTTGACAGACATCAACCTAGCTCATCTGGAGGTAAGGTACAAATGACGGAGTACTTGAAATTGGATGCTCCTAAGTATAACACGGGAGATGATCCATTTGAATACCTCAGGTCAGTTAGGATGATAACCAGTGAGTTGGGAGCTGATGATAGTCGAGCCATTGAGATGGCAGGTTTCACGTTAAAATGCAAGAAGGCCAGAGAATGGTTCAAGAATTATGTGGAACCCAGGATGGACAATATGTCTTGGGGAGAGTTCGCCAATGAATTTGCAGGGTGGGCTTTTCCTGATAGCTCCAGGGAGATGAAAGTAATAGAGTTTGAATAGTTGCGACAGACAGATGAAATGAGTGTTGATGAATTCACAGATAAGTTCCTGGATTTGCTTCAGTATGTGGGTCAAGCCTATGATACTGACCAGAAGAAGGCAAGGAGATATACTATGAGATTGCATCCCAGGTATTCTTCCTTGATTCTTCCAGCAGAAAAGGAGAGTTTTCATACGATAGTAGATGCAGCCAGGAAAATGGAGGCTAGTGCCAATATTCAGAAACAGTCAAAGGCACAGGCTTCGAGTTCTAAGGCCCCTAGTGCAGCAGCCGCAGGTGGCAAGAGATGGGATCGAGCAAAAGGAACAAAGAGTAAGTTCTGGAGTAAAGTGAAGTCAGGTCTGGGAATAGGTAGTGGCTCAAGCTCTGGCACAGCTACAGTCTGCAGAAGATGCGGAAAACCACATGGCGGAGTTTGTCGGTTGGGATCTACAGCTTGTTTTAAATGTGGACAGGAAGGGCATATTGCTCGGGATTGTCCTCAGATGACTTTTGTACCATCCCAGCAGATGAGTTCAGGCAGTGTGGTACAGCCAGGTGTTCGGCCAGCAGCTTCAGTCATGCCTCAGAGTAGCGGTAGAGGTAGAGGGAGAGGGGCAGCCTCTACTTCAGCAGCAGGTTCCCGAGGTGGAAATCCGGTAGCCCCAGCACGGATTTTCACTGTGACACAGGAGGAGGCTAACACGTCGAACACAGTGGTGTCAGGTAATCTCATCATTGGGTGTTCAGATGTGTATGCTTTGATGGACCCCGGTGCTTCTCATTCCTTTATTGCTTCGAGAGCCATAGAGAGATTGGGTTTGATCAGTTCTGAGTTAGAGTATCCTCTCTGGGTCAGTGGACCTAAATGTGACCCATCAGTGGCAGTGTCAGTCTGTCGTTTCAGTCCAGTGTTCATAGAGGGTAGATACCTTCCAGCTGACCTTGTGGTTCTAGATTTGACGGATTTTGATGTCATTCTAGGGATGGATTGGTTATCTACATATAGTGCGACTTTGGACTGTAGAGAGAAGATAGTGAGTCTCAGAGACCAGGATGGGTCAGAGTGTGTCTTCAGAGGAGACAGGAGAGGTACACCCAGAGGTATGATTTCAGCCCTTCAGGCTCGTCGTTTGCTTAGGAGGGGTTGTCAGGGGTTTCTAGCTCATGTGAGAGAGCTAGACAGTCAGGTGAGGGAACCAGCCGCAGTACCAGTAGTCCGAGAGTTTCTTGATGTGTTTCCAGACGATTTACCAGGACTACCACCTGATAGGGAGATAGGGTTTGAAATTGAATTGCTGCCAGGTACCAACCCTATCTCTATTCCTCCCTACAGGATGGCGCCAGCAGAGTTAAAAGAGTTGAAAGAACAGTTGCAGGACTTGGTAGATAAAGGGTTCATCCGCCCTAGTACCTCACCTTGGGGTGCTCCAGTGCTCTTCGTCAGAAAGAAGGATGGATCCCTCAGACTTTGTATCGACTACAGACAGTTGAACAAGGTCACTACCAAGAATAGGTATCCTCTACCTAGGATTGATGATCTGTTTGACCAGCTAGCTGGAGCAGGTTGTTTCTCGAAAATAGATCTGAGATCCGGGTATCATCAGTTGCGAGTCCGAGAGGCAGATGTGCCTAAGACAGCTTTCAGAACTAGATATGGGCATTATGAGTTCTTAGTGATGCCGTTCGGGTTGACTAACGCCCCTGCAGCATTCATGGATCTCATGAACAGAGTTTTCAGTGAGTTTCTGGATCACTTTGTCATTGTTTTCATCGATGATATATTAGTGTATTCCAGAGATGCAGAGGAGCATGCCCAGCATCTGAGGATAGTTTTGCAGACACTGAGAGAGCATGGTTTGTATGCCAAGTTCTCGAAGTGTGAGTTTTGGTTAAGGAGCATTTCCTTCTTGGGACATGTGGTATCAGCAGAGGGTATTGAGGTAGATCCCAAGAAGATAGAAGCTGTAGCTAACTGGCCCAGACCCATGACAGTGACTGAGATTAAAAGCTTTCTGGGACTGGCAGGTTACTACAGGAGGTTCGTTCAGGACTTTTCAAAGATAGCGGCTCCTATGACCAAATTGACTCAAAAGAACCAGAAGTTTGTCTGGTCTGACCAGTGTGAAGAGAGCTTTGAGGAGCTCAAGAAGAGATTGACTACAGCACCAGTCTTAGCTCTGCCTGTAAGTCATGAGGATTTCACAGTGTTCTGTGATGCATCCCGAGTGGGATTGGGCTGTGTATTGATGCAGAGTGATCGGGTAATAGCTTATGCTTCTAGACAGTTGAAGAAACATGAGTTGAATTACCCCACCCATGACCTAGAGATGGCAGCAGTTATCTTTGCACTTAAGATGTGGCGGCATTACCTCTACGGGGTTAAATGCGAGATCTTTACTGATCACAAGAGTTTACAGTACATCTTGAGTCAGAGAGAGCTGAATTTGAGGCAAAGACGATGGGTCGAATTGCTCAGTGATTATGATTGTAAGATCCAGTATCATCCGGGTAAGGCGAATGTGGTGGCAGACGCCCTCAGCCGGAAATCACTAGGCAGTTTATCCCATATATCAGCAGAGCGAAGACCAGTTGTGATGGAGCTTTACAAACTCTTAGAAGAGGGACTACAGCTCGAGTTGTCTGGTACAGGTGCATTGATAGCACAGATGAGAGTGACACCTGTATTTCTGGAGCAGATAGCTCAGAGACAGCACGAGGACCCTGAATTAATGAAAATTGCCAGGACTGTTCAGTCAGGCAACAGTGCAGAGTTCAGATTTGACAGTAAAGGGATCCTTCGTTATGGGAGTCGACTTTGTGTACCCGATCGTGGCAATGTGAAGGAAGACATTATGAGGGAAGCTCATAATGCGAGATATAGTGTTCACCCAGGAGCCACCAAGATGTACCAGGATCTAAAAAAGGTCTATTGGTGGCCAGCTATGAAGAAAGAAGTAGCGCAGTTTGTGACAACCTGTGAGGTTTGTCAGAGGGTGAAGCTAGAGCATCAGAAACCAGCAGGAATGCTTAACCCATTACCGATTCCCGAATGGAAATGGGAAAACATAGCTATGGATTTTGTAGTGGGTTTACCAGCAGCGTCCAACAGAATAGACTCGATATGGGTGATTGTGGACAGACTCACGAAATCTGCTCATTTTCTTCCAGTTCGGAGTACCTATTCTGTGGATAAGTTGGCTCAGGTCTATCTAGATGAGATAGTGAGATTACATGGTGTTCCAGTATCAATAGTCTCAGATAGAGGACCTCAGTTTACCTCTAGATTTTGGCGAAGTCTGCAGAGTGCGATGGGCACAAGATTAGAGTTTAGCACTGCTTTCCACCCACAAACTGATGGACAGTCAGAGAGGACCATCCAGACCATAGAGGATATGCTTCGATTGTGTGTATTAGACTTTGGCGGTTCTTGGAGGCAGCATCTACCTTTGGTGGAGTTTGCCTACAATAACAGCCATCATGCTAGCATAGGGATGGCTCCGTATGAAGCGTTGTATGGGAGGAAATGCAGATCCCCTGTTTGTTGGGAAGAGATAGGAGAGAAGGCTCTGGCAGGGCCAGAGTTAGTCGAGATTACTAGTAGAGTGGTGCCCATGATCAGAGATAGAATCAGAACAGCTCAGAGTAGACAGAAAAGTTATGCCGACGTTCGCAGAAAACAGTTAGAATTTCAGGAGGGTAATTGGGTATTGCTGAAAGTGTCTCCGATGAAAGGTGTGGTTCGTTTTGGGAAGAAGGGTAAATTAGCTCCACGGTACATTGGACCTTTTGAGGTTGTGCAGCGGATCGGAAATGTATCATATAAGCTAGATTTACCTGCTTCGATGGAGAGGATTCACCCGGTCTTTCATGTTTCTATGCTACGGCAGTTTGTGTCAGATCCGACTCAGATTCTGAGTGAGCCTGAGGTGGAGATTCACACAGATCTCACCTATGTAGAGCAGCCAGTGCGGATTGTGGACACACAGCTCAGACAGCTAAGGAACAAGGAGATTCCGATGGTGAAAGTCCTATGGAACCACCATAATGTAGAAGAGTGCACGTGGGAGACGCGGGAGTCTATGCTCCAGCAATATCCATATCTGTTTTGAGGTTCGTTTCCTCCTTTTTGTATGTTTCCAATTTGTTTTAGGAACATCCGAGGATGAATGTTCTTAAGGGGGGAAGAATGTAATACCCGGCATGTTCAGACATCAGAATTCCTATCGTTCGGTGGAATCGAGGATGTCAGAGCATCCCTGAAGGGAGAGTGGAGGTTTTCTAAAATGTTTTTAGATGTTTTAAGCTTTTGTTTTAGCAAAGGAATAAGTTTTGAAGAAACAAGGCTAAGGAAAGTTTTGCCACTTTCGGCCCCCTAAAGTGTAAGTTCGGCCGCCTAAAGTAGCTCATGTTCGGCCCCCTAAACTCAATGTTCGGCCCCCGAACGTGATGAGGTGTTACATGTAGCTTTGGCCACCGAACGTGAAGCGGTGGTTCACCTTTTTTAAGTGGATATGGCCGACTATGGAGGTGCTTAAGCTCTCCTTTGGGTCAGGAACAAGCACATGTTTCCCCTTGGTGATTTTCTTGAGTTTCTAATCAAATCTTTCAAAGAAAAATAAGTTTATGGTGAGTTTTAACTAGTTTTGAGAAGTTGTGGAGTTTGAGAACTTGTGAAGCTTGAATCTTCATTTCTTCAAGTTTGGGGTCACGCCAGCCTTTGTTCTTCAAAGGGTAAGAGTGAATCCTTTGTTTTTATCATGTTTTAAATGAGTTTGATGATGGGAAAGGGGAGTTGTGCTTGAGTATGCATAAGTTGTCCATATTAGGGTGTATGGATCCTATGCTTTGTGTATGGTTGTTGTGTGTTGTTTGTTGGAGTTTAATTTATTTGAAGCTCCTTTATGCTTATTGAAGTGTTTATGCATGTTTTAGAAGGGTTAAATGCATGTGTTGAGGTCTGAGCAGGTGATGGAGGGATTGGCAGGCGTCCTTGTGCACGAAACTGAGTTCTGGATGAACTCAGGTTCGGCCCCCGAAAGTCCAAGTTAGGCCGCCGAACATGCCTGACTTTCGTCTCTGGAAGGGACATTCGGCCGCCGAAGGTGCCCCCGAAAGTGCCCTGTCCAGCCTTCCTTTGCATGTTTTCTATGTTTGGTCTAAGGTGTTTTAAGGGGTTTTAAGGGGAGATGTTTAGCGGTATGTCCGAGTATGTTTGGTCCCTCATTTGAGTCTATCTGTGTAGGCACAGAGCAGAGGAACCAGAGAGAGCAGCAGTGAGTACTGCTCCAGAGTTTTCAGAGCCTGCAGAGTCAGTCAGTCCAGATAGCCAGAGGTGAGTGGAACTAAACTTAATGCTTTTTGAATTGATCAAAGACATGTTTTAGCATATCTCATGCATCATGATTATGCCATAAGTTGATTGCATTAGTATCCACGAATATGTTGCATTGCATTGTTATTTGTTGATGTGGGTAAATGCTGAATGATCCCATAGTCACAGACAGGAAGACCAGGAGCCTTTGACTACGCCCTGGCAAGTATAGCAAAGACCAGGAGCCTTTGACTACGCCCTGGCAGGTATATAGTAAAGTCCAGGAGCCTTTGACTACGCCCTGGCAATGGTAAGTACAATGGTGTTATATACACATATACATATATGACAGGAAGTCCAGGAGCCTTTGACTACGCCCTGGCACAGAGTTACTGGGACTATGTGGTGACAGGTTTACTCTTGATGTGAAATGTTTGTGTTATGACGCATTCCATGAGAGCATCTGTTAATGAATTGTTTTACTGTTCTACTCACTGGGCTATAGAGCTCATCCCACTCCCTTAACCCCAGTTTTGCAGGTTCAGTATACCGTGTACAGGGACAGTCCAGCAGGGTTCAGAGAAAGAATAAAGAGAAATGTAATAGTCTAGAGTGGACATGTACTGTTAAAGAGATGTAATAGTTATATATGTGCTTGACTTAGTAGTTGTAAATCTATTGTGTTGTACATGATCGGTATATGTATATGTTTTACTGTATGTGGACTACCAAGCTTAACAGGTATGAATGAACCCATCTAGAGCAAGCTCTAGTCAGGGGTACAGAGTACAGAGTACAGAGTACAGAGTACAGAGATAGTACATGCACAGGTTAAGCCTTGGGCCAGAAAAGAGTTTTCATTTTCACAGAAAATGTATGATCATGTATGAGATTTACAGGTACACAGAGAGTATAGCAGGCTTGCTACGGGTTCTGGCGGCCTTAAGCCGACCTGAATCCTAGCGCCGGTGACGGTCCATTTTGGGGTCGTTACAGAAGACCTCACTGAGGTCCTAGCAAAAGAAGACCTCACTGAGGTCCTGGCAAAAGAAGACCTCACTGAGGTCCCACCAAGAGAAGACCTCAATGAGGTCTTGACAAAAGAAGACCTCACTGAGGTCCTAGCAAAGGAAGACCTCAATAAAGTCTTGACAAAAGAAGACCTCACTGAGGTCCTAGCAAAGGAAGACCTCAATAAGGTCTTGACAAAAGAAGACCTCACTAAGGTCCTAGCAAAGGAAGACCTCAATAAGGTCTTGACAAGGAAGACCTCAATAAGGTCTTAACAAGAGAAGACCTCAATAAGGTCTTGACAAGGAAGACCTCAATAAGGTCTTGACAAAGAAGACCTCACTGAGGTCCTAGCAAAGGAAGACCTCAATAAGGTCTTGACAAGAGAAGACCTCACTGAGGTCCTAGCAAAGGAAGACCTCAATGAGGTCTTGACAAGAGAAGACCTCAATAAGGTCTTGACAAAAGAAGACCTCAATAAGGCAGAAGACCTCAAAAGAGGCAGAAGACCTCAATGGGGCAGAAGACCTCAATGGGGTAGAAGACCACACTGAGGCATAAGACCTCAACGAGGCAGAAGACCTCAATGAGGCAGAAGACCTCAATGAGGCAGAAGACCTCAAAAGAGGCAGAAGACCTCAATGGGGCAGAAGACCTCAATGGGGTAGAAGACCTCACTGAGGCAGAAGACCTCAACGAGGCAGAAGACCTCAATGAGGCAGAAGACCTCAAAGAGGCAGAAGACCTCCAAGAGACAGAAGACCTCAATGAGGCAGAAGACCTCAAAAAGGCAGAAGACCTCAATGAGGCAGAAGACCTCAATAAGGCAGAAGATCTCAAAGAGGCAGAAGACCTCAAAGAGGCAGAAAACCTCACTGAGGCAGGAGACCTCAATGAGGCAGAAGACCTCACTGAGGTAGAAGACCGGCAAAGATCTCAAAGATCTCCCGGAGCAAAAATAGCCAGAATCCCCAAGATCATCCGGTGCAACAAGCAAAAACAACTCATAAAGAACATAGTTCTGATCTCACATAAAAGATTGGGGCACGGGACCATAAATGAAAAAGCTAAACTTCGACCTCCCAAAGGAGCTCAAGTCATCAGATAGAGAGACTTTAATCTCACACAACAGCCAAAAGTACCAAAGCATCATGCCGATCTCAAGAAAACGAGCGCAGTACTGGTAAACCCGATAAGACAGACCGAATTAAGGCAAGGCGATTCCTAAGCAAACTGCATACCAAAATACAAAGCCAAACAGAGAATCAGGGGCAATCATGAGAGGCAACGACCTCGAGAATTGACCGCTCACACTAAACCAACTCAGCTGACCTAGAGAAAGGTCCAATCAACAAAGAGCCCGCAAAATGCTCGAAAGAAGACAGCCCATAAATACTCAGGGGCAAAAAACATACACAAGAGTCCAACGCTCAGGCAAAAATAATAAAAAGGCAAGAGAGGGATACTTTCGACAGGAGCAGTTCTCAGACCACACGGTCATGAATAGAGTTTAAAGATTTATCCCCTCACCAGTCATGGAATAACTGATGAGGAGATAAAGGGGCAATTGATGATCGCTGGATTTCTTCACCCCGGTATAAAGGCCAGGCCCATGAAAACAGTCCATGATCCGAAAGCTTCAATATTCCCCTCGAGAGCCAGGTCCAGCCCGCTCAGTCACAGGGCCGGACTCCGCCTAGACTCCTCAATCAAACCAGCCCAAACCTCTCGGCCCAGTAATCAGGCCCTCACCAGGCTCAACTTCAGCCCTACCATTCAACCCAGCCCGGAAAGGGGAAAATAACCAAGATGCCCCGCTGGTAGGTCCTTCCACATGCGTATCAGAGGAGAATCATACGTATCAGAGGATAATTAATGGCCGTTACGCATGGAGCAGATGCCTGACACATCCGTACATACGGAGCTAAGCGACAGAAGACAGCTAGCATTGTGGCAGAGAGACAGATATATATATCACGGTAGATGCCACGCAGAAGGGGGGCTCTCTTCTTCTTCTTTCTCCTTCCTGGACACCATTTTTATTCTTTCTGTAACCCTTGCCTAAATATACTACTCTGAGCCATAAAATCTGACTTGAGCGTCGGAGGGCCTCTGCCGGGGCACCCCCGGTAGGCCCCTGACCATTCTTTCTTATTTTACAGATCCTTTCACCAGGTAGAACATGGAGAGACCCATCAGGGAGCCCAACAAGAAAGGACCCAGAAGAAAACCAGATCTATCATGGACCAGGAAGAGGAAAATATTTATCAATATTCATGCATCTTCCAGTTGGTTTTGGTTCCATCACGCTGCCTCCCCTCATAATAGTCCAAAGACTTTCTAAATCCCAGAAGTTTTTTTCCGTCTAGGATTGCTTTATCAGTTCCTGTAGCCTTCCAATATCCTAATTCCCCTGCGTTTCGTTTCGGCCTAGATCCATTCGGGTACTTTTTCTCCCTACTCGTGAAAAAATACCACTGGCTTTCTCTTTCTCTATTCAGTTTATAGGTTTCTGCAGCAAAACAAAGAAAACCCAAAAAAAAAACATTATTGAAGAAGAAGAAGAACATGCGCGTACGTGCATGCAAAATTAATACGACATACCTGCGAGCTGTTGAGGGCTATAGTTATATAAATCAACCACATGAATCCTATTTGGAGTCAAGGGTTCATTGCTGATCTTTCTCTGTAAATAATAACTGATCAAGCATAATTTAGCCACATTTTTATTATATTTATTACTGTTTATTTACACATTTTTCTAGCTTAATTTGTCTTTTTGTTATGTTTTTACAGAAAAGGAAGAAATTGAAAAGTTGGAGAAAAAGTGAAGAAAAAGCTGGAAAAGTGATTGGGTCAAAGTGATTTGCCCAAATCACTCGCAGGAACTGGCCAAGTCATTCGCAGAGTTAGAGGCAAAAACTGGACTGAATCCCAGAAAGCGATTGGGGCAGATTGGGCAAGTGACTTGCCCAAGTCACTCGCAGAAACTGCCCAAGTCACCTTGACAGCAGAAGTTGACAGCAGAGGCGGGAAAAGAGCAGAAAATCCAAATTCAAAGAAAAGAAGTCCAAGTCCACTTCAAACACCACAAGATCAGTCCCAAGAGCCACGCCCTTCACCTAGAGAGTTCCATTCTCAATCAAATACAAAATCCAAAGAGGAATCAAAGACTACAAAGAAGACCAAATCAAATTGAGATTCCAAAACCCTAATCAAATTAGAATTGGGATTCTCCAGCTATATAAGGGCAACATCCAAACCATCATCATCATCTTTCAGCATCTGCCATCCTCGAAAATTCTCCAGCAACACAGCAGAAACTTTCCTTCTTTCTTTTCTTCTTTTCTTTGATTTTGTCCACCATGAGTGGCTAAACACTTTCTTTTCTAGTTGAAGTTGGAAAATTCAGATTTGTGATGAATTGAGAGATTTAAATCTCCATTGTTAAACTTCTATTTATTTTCAATATTTATGCAATTTGATCTTTCTATAATTGTTGCTTTGCTTTTAGAATCAATTTAGGCCTATTGCTTTTAATTGCTTGAGTAACAATTGTTTGAATAGTTTAGGTCCGTAATTGCTTAGATTATTTAAACACACATTTAATCAAGCTGCATAATCTAAACTTGACCACGCGGTTGGCAAGGTTAGAATTAGGTTTCTCTAAGTCTTAATGCAGTTAACAGTTGTTCGATGCCAAAGGCCCCAAGGACGTTCCTTGGCAACTTGTTAACTAGTGTTTGATTAGCGAACGTTTCCTAATCAAACTAGAACTAAGGAGGAATTTGGATTGTGAGAAGCGTCTTCCACATCCTAAACTAATTTATTGAGATAAATAGGAGTATTAAAGAATCAATGATCAATTCTAAACAATCTGAAATAGATCCATACTTCAACTAGAAGCTTCTCTCTTATTGATTTACTCATCTTTAAATTATTGCTTTCTTTTGCTATTTAGTTTTAATTCATCAAATCAAACCCCCCTCTTTTATTTACTTGTTATTTACTTGACCTAGTCATTATTAGGAAAATCATTAGTGTCAATTCCCTGTGGTTCGACCCTATTGCCACTATCTACAAGTTAATTGTTGATTGTTTAATAGGTTTATTTTTGACGGATTCGACAACCGCCTATCAAAAATTGGCGCCGTTGCCGGGGAATTGATCTAACTAACGTATTTTCCTTTTATGATCAGGTCTGATCGTAAAGAAGCTCTTCTTTACGATCCTGAAATTGAACGCACTACCAAGACCTTACAAGCGTGGCTACAGTAAGTATGTCTTTTCTCTCTTCTCAAATTTCTGAACTAACCTCTCTTGTGGATAGTTATGTCAAAGGTCGAGCTCAACACTTTCAGCCACCAAGATCATGTAGGATCTGTGGATATGTGGGACACCCAACTGATCAATGTCCCACACTTTATCAATATGACCAACCAATTCATACATATGGAGGATTCTATGAACAGCCAAGACATGATCCGTACATTGACACATACAATCCATATTGGGGAGATCAGCCGAACTATGGCTACACTGAGGCTAACAACTACCAGGACCACCAAAACTATCAAGCCCAAGCAACACCTCGAAACTCCAATATGGAACTTGAAGAGTTGGTAAGGAAGTTGGAAATTTCTGGGAAAATCCTCCAACAGCAAGTGGATCAAGCGGTCAACTCAATGAATGCACACATATTAAGAAGAGAGGAAGAGCTTCAAGATCTATGGGACGATGACGAAAGTTTCCAAGAAACTGAACCAACTGCTGAAGATAGGGACAGCAACTGCTGTCCACCTGCTGAAAATTCCACAATTACATCAGCAATTGCTGAACCTGCTGTCCAAAAATCAGCAAGTATTGAATCTGCCACCATTGCATCCCTTATTGCTGTCCAAACACCAGCAACCTCAGAAATTGACCCAACTGAACCAGAAGTTGTTGCACTTGCTGAACCAGCAACATACACCACTGAAATAGCTCCTGAACAACCAGCAAAGAAGCAACAAGTGGGACAAATGGCTTCATCCTTGAGTAAGCTTGAATCACAAGGAAAGCTACCTTCCCAAACTGAGATAAATCCAAGGCAAAACGTTAGTGCCATCACATTGAGGAGTGGAAAGGAGTTGCAAGACAATAGGTCTGAAAACTTGCAAAAACAGGCCATGAAGGAAAATCTGCCAGAAAGTGATAAGGGCAATTTCTGCGATCGATCTGCCCAAGTCACCTGCGGTAATCTGCCCCAATCACCAGAGAAGGCAGAACTCGATCTGCCTAAGTCAACAGATGAGGCAGAATCCAGTCAGAAGCAGAAACAGCCACCAGCAGAAAAATTTAAGGTACCTCCTCCCTTCCCCAAAAGATTTGCAAGGTCTCAAAAAGAAAAAGAGGAGAAAGAAATACTTGAGACATTTTGCAAGGTGGAAATCAACATTCCCCTACTTGATGCTGTAAAGCAAATTCCAAGGTATGCTAAGTTCCTCAAAGAGCTATGCACCAACCGAAGGAAACTTGCTGAACGTGAAAAGGTGAGTGTGGGGGAGTGTGTCTCAGCTGTTATTCAAAGAAAAATTCCAGTCAAATGCAAGGATAGAGGGATGTTCGCTGTTTCATGTAAGATAGGCAACGTGGGGATCAAGAAGGCCATGTGTGACCTTGGAGCTTCAATCAATGTCATGCCCCTCTCTATTTTTAATCTATTGAATGCAGGTTCACTCAAAGGCACTAGCATTGTAATTCAATTGGCTGACCGATCGGTTGTCTATCCCAAGGGAGTACTTGAAGATGTGTTGGTGCAAGTGGACCAACTAGTCTTCCCAGCTGATTTTTACGTCATTGACATGGAGGAAGACAAGAGCAATACCACCTCTGACATCCTACTTGGAAGGCCATTCTTGAGCACAGCAAGAACCAAAATTGATGTGCATGATGGCACATTAACCATGGAGTTTGAAGGGGAGATTATCAAATTCAATGTTTATGATGCCATGAAATTCCCCAATGATGTTTCTCCTGTTTATGGCCTTGATGTCATTGATGACTTGAGCCAAGAAGTCTTTGATTTTGATCTAGAGGAAACACTCCATGCTAATTTGTGCAGATATGAAGAGATGGACAGAAACTGCTCAGAGACAGACCAGATAGTGATGTGGGCAGATTCTGCGAGTGATTTGCCCAAGTCACCCAGGCAATCTGCCCAGATCAACCAGCAGACAGAAATGACAGAGAGTGATTTGCCCAAGTCACCCAGGCAATCTGCCCAAGTCAGTGAGCAGACAGACATGACAGAAAGTGATTTGCCCAGATCACTAGATGATTTGCCCAAATCAACAGGAAATCTGCCCCAATCAACCAGCAGACAGCAGGCTGAGACAAAGACAAAAAGTGCACCAGATCTGAAGCCCCTGCCAGATCACCTCAAATATGCCTACTTGGGGGCTGGAAATACACTCCCAATAATCATTTCTAACCAGCTCAGCCAAGAAGAAGAGGAAAAGCTCCTTGATGTGTTGAGGAAGCACAAGAAAATTGGGTGGACCTTGGAGGACGTAAAAGGCACCTCAAGACCCTTTGGTGGAGGCTCATCTCACCAGAATCAAGGACAAAATGCAGCATATGGAGCACTTGTTGCAGCTGCTGGTGGACCATTTTTCTACCCACAGACCAGCCACGACAGTGATTTGGCCGAGTGATTTGCCCAAATCACTTGGCCTAATCACCCACATCTCAGGCAGTCCCTTTCCTTCTCCTTATTAATTTTTTCATATTTATATTTAAACATTGAGGACAATGTTTGGGATAGGTGTGGGGGTATTTACTGTTAGGATTAGGTTATATTTTTCTTTTCTCCGTTTACATTATCTTTTTGCTTTCTTTTTATTTCTTTTTGCATCTTTTTGCCCCATAAACACACACCAAAATTTTTTCACACATTTTTTCACTTTTTGCACACACACACACACAGAATTTTGACTTAGCTTTTGCTCTACTCAAACATAGATAACAAGGTTAAAAGTGTTTCCTCATCTCATGACCCCATTGATTGGCCACCCCTTTAAGCCTTAATTGAATCACTCACAGTATGCTACCTTCACTTAGGGAGTTTTTCCCTTGAATTGAATCCTTAAATTTGCTAAGGTCAAGGGAAATAAAAATACAAATACATGCAAACAAAAAGTTAGTGTAACTCCCTATGAGTTGATTTGCCCAAACTATCATGACAAACCAGCACAAAGCACAAATCATAAACCTGTTCCAATGGTCTAAGACTATGAACTGAGCCTAAAAGCCACTTGGAGAAGTGACTAACTGAGTAACCGGGGGTGTATCACCCATGTACACAATCGCGTAAAAAGGTTAGTGACTTTTTCAAGCAAAAATAAGTTTCGATGGTCTAGACTATGAACAGAGCTAGTAGCCACTTGAACAAGTGACTAACTGAGTAACCGGGGGTGCATCACCCATGTGCACAATCGCGTAAAAAGGTTAGTGACTTTTTCAAGCAAGGATAAGAATAAGTGCTGCTGAAAATAAAAATAAAATAAAAAAAGGAGAAAGAGATAAGGTGGCAAGTCACTCCTAGGGGTTGCATTAAAACTAACATAAAAGAATAAGCATGATTGAGTCAAAAACCTTTCTCTTGACCATGGTAGGTGAAAGGAAACAAGGAAAGGAAAGGATGACCTTAGTGCATGTACTCTATACTGTGACACTTCAGCTTAGGAGTCTAGGGGGGCTGATTAAGTGGTAATTAGGCTCTAAAGAAAAAGGAACTTGATTGACTAAGTTGTTTGTTGCTTGAGGACAAGCAAAAAGCTAGGTGTGGGGGTATTTGATCAAGCATAATTTAGCCACATTTTTATTATATTTATTACTGTTTATTTACACATTTTTCTAGCTTAATTTGTCTTTTTGTTATGTTTTTACAGAAAAGGAAGAAATTGAAAAGTTGGAGAAAAAGTGAAGAAAAAGCTGGAAAAGTGATTGGGTCAAAGTGATTTGCCCAAATCACTCGCAGGAACTGGCCAAGTCATTCGCAGAGTTAGAGGCAAAAACTGGACTGAATCCCAGAAAGCGATTGGGGCAGATTGGGCAAGTGACTTGCCCAAGTCACTCGCAGAAACTGCCCAAGTCACCTTGACAGCAGAAGTTGACAGCAGAGGCGGGAAAAGAGCAGAAAATCCAAATTCAAAGAAAAGAAGTCCAAGTCCACTTCAAACACCACAAGATCAGTCCCAAGAGCCACGCCCTTCACCTAGAGAGTTCCATTCTCAATCAAATACAAAATCCAAAGAGGAATCAAAGACTACAAAGAAGACCAAATCAAATTGAGATTCCAAAACCCTAATCAAATTAGAATTGGGATTCTCCAGCTATATAAGGGCAACATCCAAACCATCATCATCATCTTTCAGCATCTGCCATCCTCGAAAATTCTCCAGCAACACAGCAGAAACTTTCCTTCTTTCTTTTCTTCTTTTCTTTGATTTTGTCCACCATGAGTGGCTAAACACTTTCTTTTCTAGTTGAAGTTGGAAAATTCAGATTTGTGATGAATTGAGAGATTTAAATCTCCATTGTTAAACTTCTATTTATTTTCAATATTTATGCAATTTGATCTTTCTATAATTGTTGCTTTGCTTTTAGAATCAATTTAGGCCTATTGCTTTTAATTGCTTGAGTAACAATTGTTTGAATAGTTTAGGTCCGTAATTGCTTAGATTATTTAAACACACATTTAATCAAGCTGCATAATCTAAACTTGACCACGCGGTTGGCAAGGTTAGAATTAGGTTTCTCTAAGTCTTAATGCAGTTAACAGTTGTTCGATGCCAAAGACCCCAAGGACGTTCCTTGGCAACTTGTTAACTAGTGTTTGATTAGCGAACGTTTCCTAATCAAACTAGAACTAAGGAGGAATTTGGATTGTGAGAAGCGTCTTCCACATCCTAAACTAATTTATTGAGATAAATAGGAGTATTAAAGAATCAATGATCAATTCTAAACAATCTGAAATAGATCCATACTTCAACTAGAAGCTTCTCTCTTATTGATTTACTCATCTTTAAATTATTGCTTTCTTTTGCTATTTAGTTTTAATTCATCAAATCAAACCCCCCTCTTTTATTTACTTGTTATTTACTTGACCTAGTCATTATTAGGAAAATCATTAGTGTCAATTCCCTGTGGTTCGACCCTATTGCCACTATCTACAAGTTAATTGTTGATTGTTTAATAGGTTTATTTTTGACGGATTCGACAACCGCCTATCAATAACGAATCAGCTCATCATCACTAGGAGCAAACCGATACCCAACAGGCAACGAGTTTAAATATCTCTCAACGTCATCGCTACTAGTATTGCAATCTGCAGCAACTCCTTTGTTCTTGTTCTGATTTTGTTCCATTAGATTGACACCAAACAGAAAATCAGAGAAGGGTTTTGAATGAACGTATGTGTTATGTGTGGGTTTTGTTTTGCTGTAGAAAGCCAGTGGAAAAAGGTAGCCTGGGTTTAATAGTTAAGCCAGTGGAAAAAGGTAGCCTGGCTTTAATAGTTGATATTCAACACATTATAGCAATGGCACACATGGGCCCATTGGGAATTCAACACATTAAAATTAATTATTGAACTGAAAATAATAGACATTTTTTAAAGATATTTATTTATGGTATTTTTTAAAAATTGAGAGGTTATATGGGGAGATATTTTTAATTAAATCAAATTATATTTATTATTACTTTTATGATTATTTTATTAATTTTAATTATTTTTATTTAATTAAGAATAAAAAATAAATAATTTAAATTATTGTTACTAATATTTATTCATAAGCAATATTTTAAAATTACTAATAAATTCTCATTATAAATAGAAATAGAATTTAATATATTTATATTATAAAGAATTATTTTTTATATTGAATATTCAATATAACCTTTTCCTCACTGCTCACCAATATTCATACCATAGTCTTTGAACTTAATATTAACCTCTCTGGGAGTTTTTAAGTCTTTGAACTTAATATTAAGTCTTTGATTCTATTAGAAATACTTGTGCAATTCCCAGCATATCGAGAGGTTACTTATGGATCTATATTCCAATAAATATAAGATATATTTAAAAAAATTAAAAATATGAGTTAATTAATTTTTCATTATAAAAAAATATAAAAGGTTATAAAAATTGCTAATAATTTAGGGAAGAAAATATAACAATTTTATTGGAATTAATTGATTCTTTATTTTATTTTTTATATTATTTAACTTACTCGTGATATCTGTTATGTATATATTAAAATACAAATAAAATTATTTTGTATCTAATTTTACAGATATAGAAATCCTTAATATTAAATTTCAATAGTATCAATGTTGGGAAGATTATGGTATGAATATTGAGATTTTTAAAAAATGATGTTTTAATATGTGAATACAGATATTTAATTGATATTATTGTACAAATTGAAAATTTATTAATTTATGAATTGATATATTATTTTTAAATATCAATTTGAAAATTTCTGATAAATATAAAAAGTAATACTTTATAATATAAATATAAAAAATAATACTTTATAATATAAATATATTAAATTCTATTTCTATTTATAATGAGAATTTATTAGTAATTTTAAAATATTGCTTATGAATAAATATTAGTAACAATAATTTAAATTATTTATTTTTTATTCTTAATTAAATAAAAATAATTAAAATTAATAAAATAATCATAAAAGTAATAATAAATATAATTTGATTTAATTAAAAATATCTCCCCATATAACCTCTCAATTTTTAAAAAATACCATAAATAAATATCTTTAAAAAATGTCTATTATTTTCTGTTCAATAATTAATTTTAAAATAATATTCAGTATTTTAATTTAGTTAAAACACTATTATTTAATAATTAAAAAAACTATTTATTATGATATTTAATTAACTATTAACTGACCACATAATCACTGCAACAATTAACGGTTATTATAATCGCTAGCATTTGTTCAACAAAATCCGAATAATATATATATATATAAAATTAAATATATAATTTAATTTATAATTTTTACACAAAAAATCAGTTAATATTATAATTTTTTTATCATTAATTTTTAAAATTTAAATTTTATAAAAGTGTATTATTTAACCTATAAATTTTATAAAATATAATTATTTAATTTCTAAAATTTTAAAACTCTTGTACGGATTTATTACAATTTTATAAAATGTAAAATTATGGTATCAACAGACTTTTAAGTAAAGTTGAAGAGTCAAATTACATATTTTATCTCAAATAAATAAATTAGTGTATATAAAACTACGGGGCTCATTACGTCTGACACCACTGTAATGATGAAACTTGTAAATTAGGAAATTAACTTGTAAAAAATTAGTAATTAAATTAAAATAAATTACTTTGTAATCCTTAATTTTAATATAATTAATGAATATATTTTCATAAATTATAGATTTTTTTTATTTATAAAATTTATTAAATTAATAATAAAAGAATATATAGAGGAATATTTTGAATTTTAAAAATAAAATGGCTAGCTTATAGAAGTCTGGAGTGTGCAAAAGAAAATATAAAATCAAATTTTATTTTTTAAAATTTCAATTATTTTGATTTGGTTCAGTTTTAGTTAAAAAAATTAATAAAATCGAATCGAACTGATTAGTAATAATAGTATATTATTTTTAATAATATAGAAATTATACTATAATTAAAATTAAAATATTTTAATTAAATGTTAGAATATAAAAAATAAGATGTAAAAAATAAAAAATTTATTAAAAAGTTCAATTCATCAAATTAAACTGAATCAGATCAATTTAATTTAAATTGATTTTTACATAAAATCGATTTGATTTTTTTAAATACAAATTTTAATTTTTAATTTGATAATTTAATTCAATTTTAAACTAAACGAATGGCTGAAATTACACTATCTATACAATTTCATGAGAAAATTTTTTTTTATAACCCAATAAAATTAAAGGAAAAATAACTGTTTTAAAATTTTCATTTATTGAATTTCATCAATCAATTTCTCAAACAAATATGTATACATTTCACAAAACATCTCAGCATCAACAAATAATCAAAGAGGAGAATGAATAAAAAAAAGAAGAAGCAAATTTCTAAAGAGGAAAAAACTGAAATTTAATTATATTAAAAATTAAGTATTAAAATATAATTTATTTTAAAAATACCTCTTTCCAACTTTTTTGCACATATATAAATTGCTAAAATAGTCAGACTTTATTATTTTAAAAATTATAAAAAAAAGCTTATTTTTAATTTCAGGATCTAAACTTGACTGTATAATAAAATAGTATATTATATTAATACCGTAACATTTTGGTCAAAACCAATCCAAATAAATTTTTGATTTATTTTTTGCTTTACTCAAAATTATTAATTTTAATTATTTAGTAGTTTTTTTCTAACTATTTATAAATTTATTTTCCGGTAAATCTATCAATTTTTTTGTTAACTATTTATAAATTTATTAATTTTTTTTATAAATAAATACGCTATTAGCAAATAATGACATTTCGAAAGATGTCGATGATTAATTTATGATATTATTTGAAATAAAACTGTTTAGACTCCGTTAGGATTTTAATCAATAAAGTTTATTAAGAAGAAATTCAGAAAATAAAAAAGTAAAAATTGAAATTTTTTATTAAATTATCGAAAATTAAAAGGTATTTCATAATTAAGAAAATGACTATTTATAATAAAAAAAATCTTAATATAAAAAATTATGAAAAATTTTTATAAAAAATAATAAAATACTAAAATTAACTTTTGACCTTAAATTTTGTGATAGACTTGTGACTTTTAAAAATCATGCGTCTTGAAATTTTTTTTTAAAAAAATTATTATAGACTTTCAACTAAAATCAATAATAGAAATTAAATCCGATCTAAATTTATCCTAAAATCTAAGGTTAATTGCTCCATATCACACGAACAGCAGCTCAATTCCAGGAATTTTATTTGAAAATTGGTGTCAATGGTAACTCATCATTTATAATTTTGGTTCCTAATCTCTTAATTTTTCTATATTTTGAACTGATGTTCAGATGATATGCGTCGGTTGATTTATTGGACACAGCAATCATCTGTTGTGATTTTGAAAATTATGGACAGTGAATAATAATTGGGAAGGCACAAAAATTTTGGATGTTTTTATGAAGTATGTGACTCTTTAGCAGCTGCAAATTGGTAATTGATGTCTTGTTGCTTGATGCTGGAAAGGGAAATATGATGAACAGCGACTGCTGGCTATGGACACCAACACTGCTCTCTCTACATCTCTCGCAGCATTCTGTCTGATCAGAGCAATTGCATATTCTATAAGGTCTGCATCACAAGGTAGCGGGATCATTTCATTTCATTGCTAAGATACTCCAGGGGAAGAAGGAAATCTGATCATTTCGTTTCATTGATTCTTTTTCGCCTCAAAACAACGATCTTTACATTCTTCACTGAACTGTAAAATCTATACATGATCTTTCAAAATTACAAAAAGAAATGACAAAAGACTTAGGATTGGTCCGACCTCCTCTAGACTCTGAGTGGACAATGTGAAAGGAAGGATAAACTAGAAGATGAGGACTGTTGAGCGGATCACCAAAAAGGAACTATAATAATAAAAGTATAAGGGTGAGTACAACATACTCAGTGAGCGGATAAATAAATAACAAAGGGGAAAAGATAAAGTTTAGGTACTTAATAGTACCAAATACTTAGCTAAAATAAGTCAGCTGAATAAATACATTTAAGTCAATTAATTCAAATAAACTGTTAAAACTAGAATCCGCATACACTCATAATATGTTCCTTGTAGATAATGCTGGCATCTCAGGTGTGATAAAATAATGACAGCTTGAGAGCAATGCTGGCATCTTAGTCTCTATGATGACAATTTTGGACCAAGAGCTAATAAAATACTGGTCATACACATGTGCAGAGTTACCCCTAAAGGGTGACCACCTGACATACGCCCCAAAGGCTGTCTGTATATCAAGTGTTGTCCCAAAGACAGTATAAATATATATTATGCTGAAAATAAATCACCTGTCATCAAGATGTTATCTGTTCAGTGCATATACAGAGTGTAATAGGCTATTTATTCAGCTGTGCTTTGAATTAAATTTTCGTTTATCCAAGAAATATAAATTAACTTTATCCTTTCCCATTTTAAATAAACAAAGTAACATATACACAGATACATATATTTAAGAAAAAGATCAAAGTTATATATTTATCCACTCACCAATATTGGGGAACAAAAGAACCTAGATCACAGGAGCACCCCTATTATCTATCCTGGAAGCCGGATCCTCTCCTAGATTTAAAAAAAAAATACTATATCAAATAATAAATAAATATTCTAGGATGATAATATAAAAGGTAAAAATGTGAAATTTTAAATATATTTTTATATATATTTTTAAGAAAATTTCGGCAGTATTTCGGCATAATTAGAACTTCTGCCATTTTCTTGCTATTTTGGGGAGCTTCTTGGGACTGATCGTCCTGTTATTACTCTATAAAGGCAAAGACCTATGGAGAAACTGTGCTTCTAAAAGTACTAGAGGAGTGAAATCTGAATGCTGATCTTGTGATGGGTAGAAGGCAAAGTAGTGGCTCGGTTTTATAATCACAAAGGCTAGACATGAGCCTGTTTCATGCTGATCTATGTTTGAAAATCAACATGTCAAGGTGAAGCGTCGGTTTAACATGTCTCTATCCTTTGACAACTGGTTAACCAACAAAGCCTGGTTTTCACATACAGGAAAACATATATACATATACAGATCATGTACAAAACATACATCACTAGGTCAAGCAACAACTAGTACATCTCTTTAATATTATATGTCCACTCTAAGCTATTACAGATCTCTTTACTTTTCCTGTACTCTGCTGGACTGTCCCTGTACACTATACACTGAACCTGCAAAACTGGGGTTAAGGGAGTGGGATGAGCTCTATAGCCCAGTGAGTAGAACAGTAAATCATCTCAGTAAAATATGATCTCATGAAATGCACCATATCACAGACAAGCCACATCAAGAGTAAACCTGTCACCACATAGTCCCAGTAACTCTGTGCCAGGGCGTAGAATCGAGCACCTGGTCTTCCTGTCATATATGTATATGTGTATATAACACCTCTGTACTTACCATTGCCAGGGCGTAGTCAAAGGCTCCTGGACTTTGCTATACCTGCCAGGGCGTAGTCAAAGGCTCCTGGACTTCGCTATACCTGCCAGGGCGTAGTCAAAGGCTCCTGGACTTCCTGTCTGAGACTATTGGATCATTCAGCACTTACTCACATCACCAAATAACAATGCAATGCAACATATTCGTGACTACTAATGCACTCAACCTATGGCATAAACATGATGCATAAGATATGCTAAAAGCAGTTTGTGGTTCAATTAAAAGTCATAAGTTTAGTTCCACTCACCTCTGGCTATCTGGACTGACTGACTCTGCAGGTTCTGAACCTCTGGAGCAGTACTCACTGCTGCTCTCTCTGGTTCCTCTGGTCTGTACCTATACAGATGGACTCAAATGAGGGACCAAACAAGCGTAGAATAACTCTCTTAAACTTCCCCAAGAAACCCCTTAAACTCACTCAACTATCTCTGCAAAGCATGCAAAAGAAAGCTGGACAGGACACTTTCGGCGGCAGGTTCGGCGGCCGAATGTCCTCTCCAGAGACGAAACTCAAGCACCTTCGGCGGCACCTTCGGCGGCCGAATCCCCCAAACAGAGCCGAACATGCAAAACAGGCTGTGGCAGCCAAGCCACCATGCAAGAGGTTCGGCGGCCGAATGAACCTTCGGCTGCCGAACCTGAGTTCATCCAGAACTCAGCTTCAACGGCAAACCATCTTCTCCTTCCCTTCACCCATTCAAACCATACTCCTCAACACACATATACGCATGTATATGATCACAGGGGTCCAAAACTATCTAATAACCCCAAACAACAAATCAAACAAACACAGAAACATGTATACATGCATAACTTCATCAAAACCACTACTTCTCACTTAAACATGCATCTCTCTCCCTTACCTTCCATAAAACCTTCAGAAAACACATAAAAACATGTTCAAGAGCATCACTTACCTCCTGTAACACGAAGATGAACACTCTGAACAAGAAAAACGGACCAACTCTCCTCAAACTCTCAAACTCTCACAAACTTAGCTTTTTGCTTCAAACCATTCAAACCCTTGTGTACAATCAAAACACTCTGCATGAGCTGCTCAAACTCAGCAAATAAACCAGGGGAGACGTGGCCAACGTCTAGACATGAGCTGGTGATAACACCAGTCCAAAATGCTGACTAAGGGATACAAAACTGCTGGCTAAGCAACTCAGCTTCGGCTGCCGAATCGCATGCAAAACCATGCAACATTCGGGGGCCGAACTTACCTTCGGGAGCCGAACATTGGGTACTTTCGGCGGCCGAACTTATCTTCGGCGGCCGAACTTGGCTCCTCTGCCTTGGTTCATTTCAACTCAAAACTATCAAACTGTAAACCCATAAAACACATCATAACACTTAGAAAAACATAACTCCTACCCGTATATAGAATCCCAACACCCCGGATTCCACCAGACAATAGAAATTCCGGTGCCGGATTCTAGCCGGGTATTACATTCTCCCCCCGTTAAGAACATTCATCCTCGACTGTTCCTAAAACAACAAAAACAAAACACAAGGAGGAAACTAACCTCAAAACAGATGTGGATACTGCTGGAGCATAGACTCCCGCGTCTCCCAGGTGCACTCTTCTAGATTATGGTGGTTCCATAGAACTTTCACCATCGGAATCTCCTTGTTCCTTAGCTGTCTGATCTGCGTGTCCAGAATCCGCACTGGCTGCTCTATATAGGTGAGATCCGTATGAATCTCCACCTCAGGCTCACTCAGAACCTGATTCGGATCTGACACAAACTGTCGTAGCATAGAAACATGAAATACCGGGTGAATTCTCTCCATAGAAGCAGGTAAATCCAGCTTATACGACACATTTCCGATCCTCTGCAACACCTCAAAGGGTCCAATGTACCGTGGAGCTAATTTACCTTTCTTTCCAAAACGAACCACTCCTTTCATTGGAGACACTTTCAGCAATACCCAATTACCCTCGTGAAACTCTAACTGCTTTCTGCGAACGTCTGCATAACTTTCTGTCTACTCTGAGCTGTTCTGAGTCTATCTCTAATCATGGGCACCATTCTACTGGTAATGTCTACTAACTCTGGCCCTGCAAGAGCCTTCTCTCCTACCTCTTCCCAACAAACAGGGGATCTGCATTTCCTCCCATACAAAGCTTCATAAGGAGCCATTCCGATGCTCGCATGATAGCTGTTATTGTAGGCAAACTCCACCAAAGGTAGATGCTGCCTCCAAGAACCGCCAAAGTCTAACACACATAGGCGAAGCATATCCTCTACTGGTGCTTTGATAGCATAGATGTAACGACCCCAAAATGGACCGTCACCGGCGCTAGGATTCAGGTCGGCTTAAGGCCGCCAGAACCCGTAGCAAGCCTGCTATACTCTCTGTGTACCTGTAAACCTCATACATGATCATACATTTTTTTTGTGAAAATAAAACTCTTTTCTGAACCAAGGCTTAACCTGTGCATGCACTATCTCTGTACTCTGTACTCATGTACTCTGTACTCTGTATCCCTGACTAGAGCTTGCTCTAGATGGGTTAACTCATACCTGTTAAGCCTGGTTTTCACATACAGGAAAACATATATACATATACAGATCATGTACAAAACATACATCACTAGGTCAAGCAACAACTAGTACATCTCTTTAATATTACATGTCCACTCTAAGCTATTACAGATCTCTTTACTTTTCCTGTACTCTGCTGGACTGTCCCTGTACACTGTACACTGAACCTGCAAAACTGGGGTTAAGGGAGTGGGATGAGCTCTATAGCCCAGTGAGTAGAATAGTAAATCATCTCAGTAAAATATGATCTCATGAAATGCACCATATCACAGACAAGCCACATCAAGAGTAAACCTGTCACCACATAGTCCCAGTAACTCTGTGCCAGGGCGTAGAATCGAGCACCTGGTCTTCCTGTCATATATGTATATGTGTATATAACACCTCTGTACTTACCATTGCCAGGGCGTAGTCAAAGGCTCCTGGACTTTGCTATACCTGCCAGGGCGTAGTCAAAGGCTCCTGGACTTCGCTATACCTACCAGGGCGTAGTCAAAGGCTCCTGGACTTCCTGTCTGAGACTATTGGATCATTCAGCATTTACTCACATCACCAAATAACAATGCAATGCAACATATTCGTGACTACTAATGCACTCAACCTATGGCATAAACATGATGCATAAGATATGCTAAAAGCAGTTTGTGGTTCAATTAAAAGTCATAAGTTTAGTTCCACTCACCTCTGGCTATCTGGACTGACTGACTCTGCAGGTTCTGAACCTCTGGAGCAGTACTCACTGCTGCTCTCTCTGGTTCCTCTGGTCTGTACCTATACAGATGGACTCAAATGAGGGACCAAACAAGCGTAGAATAACTCTCTTAAACTTCCCCAAGAAACCCCTTAAACTCACTCAACTATCTCTGCAAAGCATGCAAAAGAAAGCTGGACAGGACACTTTCGGCGGCAGGTTCGGCGGCCGAATGTCCTCTCCAGAGACGAAACTCAAGCACCTTCGGCGGCACCTTCGGCGGCCGAATCCCCCAAACAGAGCCGAACATGCAAAACAGGCTGTGGCAGCCAAGCCACCATGCAAGAGGTTCGGCGGCCGAATGAACCTTCGGCTGCCGAACCTGAGTTCATCCAGAACTCAGCTTCAACGGCAAACCATCTTCTCCTTCCCTTCACCCATTCAAACCATACTCCTCAACACACATATACGCATGTATATGATCACAGGGGTCCAAAACTATCTAATAACCCCAAACAACAAATCAAACAAACACAGAAACATGTATACATGCATAACTTCATCAAAACCACTACTTCTCACTTAAACATGCATCTCTCTCCCTTACCTTCCATAAAACCTTCAGAAAACACATAAAAACATGTTCAAGAGCATCACTTACCTCCTGTAACACGAAGATGAACACTCTGAACAAGAAAAACGGACCAACTCTCCTCAAACTCTCAAACTCTCACAAACTTAGCTTTTTGCTTCAAACCATTCAAACCCTTGTGTACAATCAAAACACTCTGCATGAGCTGCTCAAACTCAGCAAATAAACCAGGGGAGACGTGGCCAACGTCTGGACATGAGCTGGTGATAACACCTGTCCAAAATGCTGACTAAGGGATACAAAACTGCTGGCTAAGCAACTCAGCTTCGGCTGCCGAATCGCATGCAAAACCATGCAACATTCGGGGGCCGAACTTACCTTCGGGAGCCGAACATTGGGTACTTTCGGCGGCCGAACTTATCTTCGGCGGCCGAACTTGGCTCCTCTGCCTTGGTTCATTTCAACTCAAAACTATCAAACTGTAAACCCATAAAACACATCATAACACTTAGAAAAACATAACTCCTACCCGTATATAGAATCCCAACACCCCGGATTCCACCAGACAATAGAAATTCCGGTGCCGGATTCTAGCCGGGTATTACATTCTCCCCCCGTTAAGAACATTCGTCCTCGACTGTTCCTAAAACAACAAAAACAAAACACAAGGAGGAAACTAACCTCAAAACAGATGTGGATACTGCTGGAGCATAGACTCCCGCGTCTCCCAGGTGCACTCTTCTAGATTATGGTGGTTCCATAGAACTTTCACCATCGGAATCTCCTTGTTCCTTAGCTGTCTGATCTGCGTGTCCAGAATCCGCACTGGCTGCTCTATATAGGTGAGATCCGTATGAATCTCCACCTCAGGCTCACTCAGAACCTGATTCGGATCTGACACAAACTGTCGTAGCATAGAAACATGAAATACCGGGTGAATTCTCTCCATAGAAGCAGGTAAATCCAGCTTATACGACACATTTTCGATCCTCTGCAACACCTCAAAGGGTCCAATGTACCGTGGAGCTAATTTACCTTTCTTTCCAAAACGAACCACTCCTTTCATTGGAGACACTTTCAGCAATACCCAATTACCCTCGTGAAACTCTAACTGCTTTCTGCGAACGTCTGCATAACTTTTCTGTCTACTCTGAGCTGTTCTGAGTCTATCTCTAATCATGGGCACCATTCTACTGGTAATGTCTACTAACTCTGGCCCTGCAAGAGCCTTCTCTCCTACCTCTTCCCAACAAACAGGGGATCTGCATTTCCTCCCATACAAAGCTTCATAAGGAGCCATCCCGATGCTCGCATGATAGCTGTTATTGTAGGCAAACTCCACCAAAGGTAGATGCTGCCTCCAAGAACCGCCAAAGTCTAACACACATAGGCGAAGCATATCCTCTATGGTCTGGATGGTCCTTTCTGACTGTCCATCAGTTTGTGGGTGGAAAGCAGTACTAAAATCCAATCTCGTGCCCATCGCACTTTGCAGACTCCGCCAAAAGCGGGAGGTAAACTGAGGTCCTCTGTCTGAAACTATAGACACTGGAACTCCATGTAATCTCACTATCTCATCCAGATAGACCTGTGCCAACTTATCCACAGAATAGTTACTCCGTACTGGAAGAAAATGAGCAGATTTCGTGAGTCTGTCCACAATCACCCATATCGAGTCTATCCTGTTGGACGCTACTGGTAAACCCACTACAAAATCCATGGCTATGTTTTCCCATTTCCACTCTGGAATCGGTAATAGGTTAAGCATTCCGGCTGGTTTCTGATGCTCTAATTTCACCCTCTGACAAACCTCACAGGCTGTTACGAACTGCGCCACTTCTTTCTTCATGGCTGGCCACCAATAGACCCTTTTCAGATCCTGATACATCTTGGTGGCTCCTGGGTGAACACTATACCTCGCATTATGAGCTTCCCTCATAATGTCTTCCTTCACACTGTCCCTATCTGGTACACAAAGTCGACTCCCATAGCGAAGGATCCCTTTACTGTCACATCTGAACTCTGCATTATTGCCTGACTGAACAGTCCTGGCAATTTTCATTAACTCAGGGTCCTCGTGCTGTCTCTGAGCTATCTGCTCCAGAAACACAGGTGTCACTCTCATCTGTGCTATCAACGCACCTGTACCAGACAACTCTAGCTGTAATCCCTCGTCAAAGAGCTTATAAAGCTCCATCACAACCGGTCTCCGCTCTGCTGCTATATGGGATAAACTGCCTAGTGACTTCCGGCTTAGGGCGTCTGCGACAACATTCGCCTTCCCCGGATGATACTGGATCTTACAATCATAATCACTGAGCAATTCGACCCACCTTCTTTGCCGCAAATTCAGCTCTCTCTAACTTAAGATGTACTGTAAACTCTTGTGATCGGTGAAGATCTCGCATTTAACCCCATAGAGGTAATGCCGCCACATCTTAAGTGCAAAGATAACTGCTGCCATCTCCAGGTCATGGGTAGGGTAATTCAACTCATGCTTCTTCAACTGTCTAGAAGCATAAGCTATTACTCTATCACTCTGCATCAATACACAACCCAATCCCACTCGAGATGCATCACAGAACACTGTGAACTCTTTATTACTGACAGGCAGAGCTAACACTGGTGCTGTTGTCAATCTCCTCTTGAGCTCCTCAAAGCTCTCTTCACACTGGTCTGACCAGATAAACTTCTGGTTCTTCTGAGTCAATTTGGTCATAGGAGCTGCTATCTTTGAGAAGTTCTGAACGAACCTCCTGTAGTAACCTGCCAGTCCCAGAAAGCTTTTAATCTCAGTCACTGTCGTGGGTCTGGGCCAGTTAGCTACAGCCTCTATCTTCTTGGGGTCTACCTCAATACCCTCTGCTGATACCACATGTCCCAAGAAGGCAATGCTCCGTAACCAAAACTCACACTTCGAGAACTTGGCATATAAACCATGCTCTCTCAGTGTCTGCAGAACGATCCTCAGATGCTGGGCATGCTCCTCTGCATCTCTGGAATACACTAAGATATCATCGATAAACACAATGACAAAGTGATCCAGAAACTCACTGAATACCCTGTTCATGAGATCCATAAATGCTGCAGGGGCGTTAGTCAACCCGAACGGCATCACTAAGAACTCATAATGCCCATATCTGGTCCGGAAAGCTGTCTTAGGCACGTCTGCCTCTCTGACTCTCAACTGATGATACCCAGATCTCAGATCTATTTTTGAGAAACAACCTGCTCCAGCTAGCTAGTCAAATAGATCATCAATCCGCGGTAAGGGATACCTATTCTTGATAGTGACCTTGTTCAACTGTCTGTAGTCGATACAAAGTCTGAGGGATCCATCCTTCTTTCTGACAAAGAGCACTGGAGCACCCCAAGGTGAGGTACTAGGGCGGATGAAACCCTTAGCTACCAAGTCCTGCAATTGTTCTTTCAACTCTGTTAACTCTGCTGGCGCCATCCTGTAGGGAGGAATAGAGATAGGTCTAGTACCTGGCAGTAATTCAATTTCAAACCCTATCTCCCTATCAGGTGGTAGTCCTGGCAAATCGTCTGGGAACACATCGAGAAACTCTCGGACTACTGGTACTGTGGCTGGTTCCCTCACCTGACTATCTAGCTCTCTCACATGAGCTAGAAACCCCTGACAACCCCTCCTAAGCAAACGACGAGCCTGAAGGGCTGAAATCATACCTCTGGGTGTACCTCTCCTGTCTCCTCTGAAGACACACTCTGACCCATCCTGGTCTCTGAGACTCACTAGCTTCTCTCGACAGTCCAACGTAGCACCATATGTAGATAACCAATCCATCCCTAGAATGACATCAAAATCTGTCAAGTCTAGAACCACAAGGTCAGCTGGAAGGCATCTACCCTCTATGAATACTGGACTGAAACGACAGACTGACACTGCCACTGATGGGTCACATCTAGGTCCACTGACCCAGAGAGGATACTCTAACTCAGAACTGATCAAACCCAATCGCTCTATGGCTCTCGAAGCAATAAAGGAATGAGAAGCACCGGGGTCCATCAAAGCATACACATCTGAACACCCAATGATGAGATTACCTGACACCACTGTGTTCGACGTGTTAGCCTCCTCCTGTGTCACTGTGAAAATCCGTGCTGGGGCTACCGGATTTCCACCTCGGGAACCTGCTGCTGAAGTAGAGGCTACCCCTCTCCCTCTACCTCTGCCACTAGTCTGAGGCATGACTGGAGCTGTTGGCCGTACAACTGGCTGTACCACACTGCCTGAACTCATCTGCTGGGATGGTGCAAAAGTCATCTGCGGACAATCCCGAGCAATATGCCCTTCCTGTCCACATCGAAAACAAGCTGTAGATCCCAACCGACAAACTCCTCCATGTGGTTTTCCGCATCGTCTGCAGACTGGAGCTGTGCCAGAGCTTGAGCCACTACCTATTCCCAGACCTGACTTAACTTTACTCCAGAACTTACTCTTTGTTCCTTTTGCTCTATCCCATCTTTTACTACTTGGTGTGGGGGCTTTAGAACCCGAAGCCTGTGCCTTTGACTGTTTCTGAATATTGGCACTAGCTTCCATTTTCCTGGCTGCGTCTACTATCGTGTGGAAACTCTCCTTTTCTGCTGGAAGAATCAAGGAAGCATACCTGGGATGCAGTCTCATCGTATATCTCCTTGCTTTCTTCTGATCAGTATCATAGGCTTGACCCACGTACTGAAGCAGATCCAGGAACTTATCTGTGAATTCATCAACACTCATCTCCTCTGTCTGTCTCAACTGTTCAAATTCAATTACTTTCATCTCCCTCGAACTGTCAGGAAAAGCCCACCCTGCAAACTCATTGGCGAACTCTCCCCATGACATGCTGTCCATTCTAGGCTCCACATAATTCTTAAACCATTCTCTGGCTTTCTTGCATTTTAGTGTGAAACCTGCCATCTCAATGGCTCTCCTATCATCTGCTCCCAATTCACTGGTTATCATCCTAACTGCTCTGAGGTAATCAAATGGATCATCTCCCGTGTTGTATTTAGGAGCATCCAATTTCAAGTACTCCGTCATTTGGACTTTACCTCCAGATGAGCTAGGGTCATGTCTGTCAACAACAGGGGCTACTGGTTCTGGTGGTGGTACTGGGTCATTTGGCTCTAGGTGTGCTGCACTTGGATGGGTAGGGGAAGAGGGATACATAGGATATGGCGGATAGTAAGGATAAGGCATATAAGGCATGTAAGGAGGATATGGCACAAAACTCGAGTACTCCGACATACCTCCCATCGGATACTCTGGATAGCCAAAACTTGAGGTCTGACCTCCCTGCGACTCTCCCATACCTTCCTCAAAACTGCCTATACCCATGCTATCATCTCTAGACTGATCAATCTCCATAGCTTCCCTCCTTTCCTCTGATCTTCCTCCCCTAGCTGTTCCTCTTCTGCTCTCGTCGTCAGACCTTCTAGGGTCTATTGACGTACCTTCCCTGCTAGATCTCTGAGACCTTGCCCTTGGCAATGCAGGAGGACGAGCAGCTGGTCTCTCATTCTCTGGTGGGACTCCAGTCAATCGAGCTGATCGACGAGTTCCTCGCATCTTTACTCTGGAAACACAACATATAACATACCACTTAGCACATAAACATCAATCATACACATACGACACTCATGGCATATCATAGCAGATAGGACTCAAGACCCTATCCTAGTGGACATGATTTCCTATTGTGCTTGACCACTTCTAACCTGTCTAAGCCCAACACTGTCTCTATAGGTCCGATCATGTGAACCTAGGGCTTTGATACCAATCTGTAACGACCCCAAAATGGACCGTCACCAGCGCTAGGATTCAGGTCGGCTTAAGGCCGCCAGAACCCGTAGCAAGCCTGCTATACTCTCTGTGTACCTGTAAACCTCATACATGATCATACATTTTTTTGTGAAAATAAAACTCTTTTCTGAACCAAGGCTTAACCTGTGCATGCACTATCTCTGTACTCTGTACTCATGTACTCTGTACTCTGTATCCCTGACTAGAGCTTGCTCTAGATGGGTTAACTCATACCTGTTAAGCCTGGTTTTCACATACAGGAAAACATATATACATATACAGATCATGTACAAAACATACATCACTAGGTCAAGCAACAACTAGTACATCTCTTTAATATTACATGTCCACTCTAAGCTATTACAGATCTCTTTACTTTTCCTGTACTCTGCTGGACTGTCCCTGTACACTGTACACTGAACCTGCAAAACTGGGGTTAAGGGAGTGGGATGAGCTCTATAGCCCAGTGAGTAGAACAGTAAATCATCTCAGTAAAATATGATCTCATGAAATGCACCATATCACAGACAAGCCACATCAAGAGTAAACCTGTCACCACATAGTCCCAGTAACTCTGTGCCAGGGCGTAGAATCGAGCACCTGGTCTTCCTGTCATATATGTATATGTGTATATAACACCTCTGTACTTACCATTGCCAGGGCGTAGTCAAAGGCTCCTGGACTTTGCTATACCTGCCAGGGCGTAGTCAAAGGCTCCTGGACTTCGCTATACCTGCCAGGGCGTAGTCAAAGGCTCCTGGACTTCCTGTCTGAGACTATTGGATCATTCAGCACTTACTCACATCACCAAATAACAATGCAATGCAACATATTCGTGACTACTAATGCACTCAACCTATGGCATAAACATGATGCATAAGATATGCTAAAAGCAGTTTGTGGTTCAATTAAAAGTCATAAGTTTAGTTCCACTCACCTCTGGCTATCTGGACTGACTGACTCTGCAGGTTCTGAACCTCTGGAGCAGTACTCACTGCTGCTCTCTCTGGTTCCTCTGGTCTGTACCTATACAGATGGACTCAAATGAGGGACCAAACAAGCGTAGAATAACTCTCTTAAACTTCCCCAAGAAACCCCTTAAACTCACTCAACTATCTCTGCAAAGCATGCAAAAGAAAGCTGGACAGGACACTTTCGGCGGCAGGTTCGGCGGCCGAATGTCCTCTCCAGAGACGAAACTCAAGCACCTTCGGCGGCACCTTCGGCGGCCGAATCCCCCAAACAGAGCCGAACATGCAAAACAGGCTGTGGCAGCCAAGCCACCATGCAAGAGGTTCGGCGGCCGAATGAACCTTCGGCTGCCGAACCTGAGTTCATCCAGAACTCAGCTTCAACGGCAAACCATCTTCTCCTTCCCTTCACCCATTCAAACCATACTCCTCAACACACATATACGTATGTATATGATCACAGGGGTCCAAAACTATCTAATAACCCCAAACAACAAATCAAACAAACACAGAAACATGTATACATGCATAACTTCATCAAAACCACTACTTCTCACTTAAACATGCATCTCTCTCCCTTACCTTCCATAAAACCTTCAGAAAACACATAAAAACATGTTCAAGAGCATCACTTACCTCCTGTAACACGAAGATGAACACTCTGAACAAGAAAAACGGACCAACTCTCCTCAAACTCTCAAACTCTCACAAACTTAGCTTTTTGCTTCAAACCATTCAAACCCTTGTGTACAATCAAAACACTCTGCATGAGCTGCTCAAACTCAGCAAATAAACCAGGGGAGACGTGGCCAACGTCTAGACATGAGCTGGTGATAACACCTGTCCAAAATGCTGACTAAGGGATACAAAACTGCTGGCTAAGCAACTCAGCTTCGGCTGCCGAATCGCATGCAAAACCATGCAACATTCGGGGGCCGAACTTACCTTCGGGAGCCGAACATTGGGTACTTTCGGCGGCCGAACTTATCTTCGGCGGCCGAACTTGGCTCCTCTGCCTTGGTTCATTTCAACTCAAAACTATCAAACTGTAAACCCATAAAAACACATCATAACACTTAGAAAAACATAACTCCTACCCGTATATAGAATCCCAACACCCCGGATTCCACCAGACAATAGAAATTTCGGTGCCGGATTCTAGCCGGGTATTACATTTGAGGAGAGTTGGTCCGTTTTTCTTGTTCAGAGTGTTCATCTTCGTGTTACAGGAGGTAAATGATGCTCTTGAACATGTTTTTATGTGTTTTCTGAAGGTTTTATGGAAGGTAAGGGAGAGAGATGCATGTTTAAGTGAGAAGTAGTGGTTTTGATGAAGTTATGCATGTATACATGTTTCTGTGTTTGTTTGATTTGTTGTTTGGGGTTATTAGATAGTTTTGGACCCCTGTGATCATATACATGCGTATATGTGTGTTGAGGAGTATGGTTTGAATGGGTGAAGGGAAGGAGAAGATGGTTTGCCGTTGAAGCTGAGTTCTGGATGAACTCAGGTTCGGCAGCCGAAGGTTCATTCGGCCGCCGAACCTCTTGCATGGTGGCTTGGCTGCCACAGCCTGTTTTGCATGTTCGGCTCTGTTTGGGGGATTCGGCCGCCGAAGGTGCCGCCGAAGGTGCTTGAGTTTCGTCTCTGGAGAGGACATTCGGCCGCCGAACCTGCCGCCGAAAGTGTCCTGTCCAGCTTTCTTTTGCATGCTTTGCAGAGATAGTTGAGTGAGTTTAAGGGGTTTCTTGGGGAAGTTTAAGAGAGTTATTCTACGCTTGTTTGGTCCCTCATTTGAGTCCATCTGTATAGGTACAGACCAGAGGAACCAGAGAGAGCAGCAGTGAGTACTGCTCCAGAGGTTCAGAACCTGCAGAGTCAGTCAGTCCAGATAGCCAGAGGTGAGTGGAACTAAACTTATGACTTTTAATTGAACCACAAACTGCTTTTAGCATATCTTATGCATCATGTTTATGCCATAGGTTGAGTGCATTAGTAGTCATGAATATGTTGCATTGCATTATTATTTGGTGATGTGAGTAAGTGCTGAATGATCCAATAGTCTCAGACAGGAAGTCCAGGAGCCTTTGACTACGCCCTGGCAGGTATAGCGAAGTCCAGGAGCCTTTGACTACGCCCTGGCAGGTATAGCAAAGTCCAGGAGCCTTTGACTACGCCCTGGCAATGGTAAGTACAGAGGTGTTATATACACATATACATATATGACAGGAAGACCAGGTGCTCGATTCTACGCCCTGGCACAGAGTTACTGGGACTATGTGGTGACAGGTTTACTCTTGATGTGGCTTGTCTGTGATATGGTGCATTTCATGAGATCATATTTTACTGAGATGATTTACTGTTCTACTCACTGGGCTATAGAGCTCATCCCACTCCCTTAACCCCAGTTTTGCAGGTTCAGTGTACAGTGTACAGGGACAGTCCAGCAGAGTATAGGAAAAGTAAAGAGATCTGTAATAGCTTAGAGTGGACATGTAATATTAAAGAGATGTACTAGTTGTTGCTTGACCTAGTGATGTATGTTTTGTACATGATCTGTATATGTATATATGTTTTCCTGTATGTGAAAACCAGGCTTAACAGGTATGAGTTAACCCATCTAGAGCAAGCTCTAGTCAGGGATACAGAGTACAGAGTACATGAGTACAGAGTACAGAGATAGTGCATGCACAGGTTAAGCCTTGGTTCAGAAAAGAGTTTTATTTTCACAAAAAAATGTATGATCATGTATGAGGTTTATAAGTACACAGAGAGTATAGCAGGCTTGCTACGGGTTCTGGCGGCCTTAAGCCGACCTGAATCCTAGCGCCGGTGACGGTCCATTTTGGGGTCGTTACAGATTGGTATCAGAGCCCTAGGTTCACATGATCGGACCTATAGAGACAGTGTTGGGCTTAGACAGGTTAGAAGTGGTCAAGCACAATAGGAAATCATGTCCACTAGGATAGGGTCTTGAGTCCTATCTGCTATGATATGCCATGAGTGTCGTATGTGTATGATTGATGTTTATGTGCTAAGTGGTATGTTATATGTTGTGTTTCCAGAGTAAAGATGCGAGGAACTCGTCGATCAGCTCGATTGACTGGAGTCCCACCAGAGAATGAGAGACCAGCTGCTCGTCCTCCTGCATTGCCAAGGGCAAGGTCTCAGAGATCTAGCAGGGAAGGTACGTCAATAGACCCTAGAAGGTCTGTCGACGAGAGCAGAAGAGGAACAGCTAGGGGAGGAAGATCAGAGGAAAGGAGGGAAGCTATGGAGATTGATCAATCTAGAGATGATAGCATGGGTATAGGCAGTTTTGAGGAAGGTATGGGAGAGTCGCAGGGAGGTCAGACCTCAGGTTTTGGCTATCCAGAGTATCCGATGGGAGGTATGTCGGAGTACTCGAGTTTTGTGCCATATCCTCCTTACATGCCTTATATGCCTTATCCTTACTATCCGCCATATCCTATGTGTCCCTCTTCCCCTACCCATCCAAGTGCAGCACACCTAGAGCCAAATGACCCAGTACCACCACCAGAACCAGTAGCCCCTGTTGTTGACAGACATGACCCTAGCTCATCTGGAGGTAAAGTCCAAATGACGGAGTACTTGAAATTGGATGCTCCTAAATACAACACGGGAGATGATCCATTTGATTACCTCAGAGCAGTTAGGATGATAACCAGTGAATTGGGAGCAGATGATAGGAGAGCCATTGAGATGGCAGGTTTCACACTAAAATGCAAGAAAGCCAGAGAATGGTTTAAGAATTATGTGGAGCCTAGAATGGACAGCATGTCATGGGGAGAGTTCGCCAATGAGTTTGCAGGGTGGGCTTTTCCTGACAGTTTGAGGGAGATGAAAGTAATTGAATTTGAACAGTTGAGACAGACAGAGGAGATGAGTGTTGATGAATTCACAGATAAGTTCCTGGATCTGCTTCAGTACGTGGGTCAAGCCTATGATACTGATCAGAAGAAAGCAAGGAGATATACGATGAGACTGCATCCCAGGTATGCTTCCTTGATTCTTCCAGCAGAAAAGGAGAGTTTCCACACGATAGTAGACGCAGCCAGGAAAATGGAAGCTAGTGCCAATATTCAGAAACAGTCAAAGGCACAGGCTTCGGGTTCTAAAGCCCCCACACCAAGCAGTAAAAGATGGGATAGAGCAAAAGGAACAAAGAGTAAGTTCTGGAGTAAAGTTAAGTCAGGTCTGGGAATAGGTAGTGGCTCAAGCTCTGGCACAGCTCCAGTCTGCAGACGATGCGGAAAACCACATGGAGGAGTTTGTCGGTTGGGATCTACAGCTTGTTTTCGATGTGGATAGGAAGGGCATATTGCTCGGGATTGTCCGCAGATGACTTTTGCACCATCCCAGCAGATGAGTTCAGGCAGTGTGGTACAGCCAGTTGTACGGCCAGCAGCTCCAGTCATGCCTCAGACTAGTGGCAGAGGTAGAGGGAGAGGGGTAGCCTCTACTTCAGCAGCAGGTTCCCGAGGTGGAAATCCGGTAGCCCCAGCACGGATTTTCACAGTGACACAGGAGGAGGCTAACACGTCGAACACAGTGGTGTCAGGTAATCTCATCATTGGGTGTTCAGATGTGTATGCTTTGATGGACCCCGGTGCTTCTCATTCCTTTATTGCTTCGAGAGCCATAGAGCGATTGGGTTTGATCAGTTCTGAGTTAGAGTATCCTCTCTGGGTCAGTGGACCTAGATGTGACCCATCAGTGGCAGTGTCAGTCTGTCGTTTCAGTCCAGTATTCATAGAGGGTAGATGCCTTCCAGCTGACCTTGTGGTTCTAGACTTGACAGATTTTGATGTCATTCTAGGGATGGATTGGTTATCTACATATGGTGCTACGTTGGACTGTCGAGAGAAGCTAGTGAGTCTCAGAGACCAGGATGGGTCAGAGTGTGTCTTCAGAGGAGACAGGAGAGGTACACCCAGAGGTATGATTTCAGCCCTTCAGGCTCGTCGTTTGCTTAGGAGGGGTTGTCAGGGGTTTCTAGCTCATGTGAGAGAGCTAGATAGTCAGGTGAGGGAACCAGCCACAGTACCAGTAGTCCGAGAGTTTCTCAATGTGTTCCCAGACGATTTGCCAGGACTACCACCTGATAGGGAGATAGGGTTTGAAATTGAATTACTGCCAGGTACTAGACCTATCTCTATTCCTCCCTACAGGATGGCGCCAGCAGAGTTAACAGAGTTGAAAGAACAGTTGCAGGACTTGGTAGCTAAGGGTTTCATCCGCCCTAGTACCTCACCTTGGGGTGCTCCAGTGCTCTTTGTCAGAAAGAAGGATGGATCCCTCAGACTTTGTAACGACTACAGACAGTTGAACAAGGTCACTATCAAGAATAGGTATCCCTTACCGCGGATTGATGATCTATTTGACCAGCTAGCTGGAGCAGGTTGTTTCTCAAAAATAGATCTGAGATCTGGGTATCATCAGTTGAGAGTCAGAGAGGCAGACGTGCCTAAGACAGCTTTCCGGACCAGATATGGGCATTATGAGTTCTTAGTGATGCCGTTCGGGTTGACTAACGCCCCTGCAGCATTTATGGATCTCATGAACAGGGTATTCAGTGAGTTTCTGGATCACTTTGTCATTGTGTTTATCGATGATATCTTAGTGTATTCCAGAGATGCAGAGGAGCATGCCCAGCATCTGAGGATCGTTCTGCAGACACTGAGAGAGCATGGTTTATATGCCAAGTTCTCGAAGTGTGAGTTTTGGTTACGGAGCATTGCCTTCTTGGGACATGTGGTATCAGCAGAGGGTATTGAGGTAGACCCCAAGAAGATAGAGGCTGTAGCTAACTGGCCCAGACCCACGACAGTGACTGAGATTAAAAGCTTTCTGGGACTGGCAGGTTACTACAGGAGGTTCGTTCAGAACTTCTCAAAGATAGCAGCTCCTATGACCAAATTGACTCAGAAGAACCAGAAGTTTATCTGGTCAGACCAGTGTGAAGAGAGCTTTGAGGAGCTCAAGAGGAGATTGACAACAGCACCAGTGTTAGCTCTGCCTGTCAGTAATAAAGAGTTCACAGTGTTCTGTGATGCATCTCGAGTGGGATTGGGTTGTGTATTGATGCAGAGTGATAGAGTAATAGCTTATGCTTCTAGACAGTTGAAGAAGCATGAGTTGAATTACCCTACCCATGACCTGGAGATGGCAGCAGTTATCTTTGCACTTAAGATGTGGCGGCATTACCTCTATGGGGTTAAATGCGAGATCTTCACCGATCACAAGAGTTTACAGTACATCTTAAGTTAGAGAGAGCTGAATTTGCGGCAAAGAAGGTGGGTCGAATTGCTCAGTGATTATGATTGTAAGATCCAGTATCATCCGGGGAAGGCGAATGTTGTCGCAGACGCCCTAAGCCGGAAGTCACTAGGCAGTTTATCCCATATAGCAGCAGAGCGGAGACCGGTTGTGATGGAGCTTTATAAGCTCTTTGACGAGGGATTACAGCTAGAGTTGTCTGGTACAGGTGCGTTGATAGCACAGATGAGAGTGACACCTGTGTTTCTGGAGCAGATAGCTCAGAGACAGCACGAGGACCCTGAGTTAATGAAAATTGCCAGGACTGTTCAGTCAGGCAATAATGCAGAGTTCAGATGTGACAGTAAAGGGATCCTTCGCTATGGGAGTCGACTTTGTGTACCAGATAGGGGCAGTGTGAAGGAAGACATTATGAGGGAAGCTCATAATGCGAGGTATAGTGTTCACCCAGGAGCCACCAAGATGTATCAGGATCTGAAAAGGGTCTATTGGTGGCCAGCCATGAAGAAAGAAGTGGCGTAGTTCGTAACAGCCTGTGAGGTTTGTCAGAGGGTGAAATTAGAGCATCAGAAACCAGCCGGAATGCTTAACCCATTACCGATTCCAGAGTGGAAATGGGAAAACATAGCCATGGATTTTGTAGTGGGTTTACCAGTAGCGTCCAACAGGATAGACTCGATATGGGTGATTGTGGACAGACTCACGAAATCTGCTCATTTTCTTCCAGTACGGAGTAACTATTCTGTGGATAAGTTGGCACAGGTCTATCTGGATGAGATAGTGAGATTACATGGAGTTCCAGTGTCTATAGTTTCAGACAGAGGACCTCAGTTTACCTCCCGCTTTTGGCGGAGTCTGCAAAGTGCGATGGGTACGAGATTGGATTTTAGTACTGCTTTCCACCCACAAACTGATGGACAGTCAGAAAGGACCATCCAGACCATAGAGGATATGCTTCACCTATGTGTGTTAGACTTTGGCGGTTCTTGGAGGCAGCATCTACCTTTGGTGGAGTTTGCCTACAATAACAGCTATCATGCGAGCATCGGGATGGCTCCTTATGAAGCTTTGTATGGGAGGAAATGCAGATCCCCTGTTTGTTGGGAAGAGGTAGGAGAGAAGGCTCTTGCAGGGCCAGAGTTAGTAGACATTACCAGTAGAATGGTGCCCATGATTAGAGATAGACTCAGAACAGCTCAGAGTAGACAGAAAAGTTATGCAGACGTTCGCAGAAAGCAGTTAGAGTTTCACGAGGGTAATTGGGTATTGCTGAAAGTGTCTCCAATGAAAGGAGTGGTTCGTTTTGGAAAGAAAGGTAAATTAGCTCCACGGTACATTGGACCCTTTGAGGTGTTGCAGAGGATCGGAAATGTGTCGTATAAGCTGGATTTACCTGCTTCTATGGAGAGAATTCACCCGGTATTTCATGTTTCTATGCTACGACAGTTTGTGTCAGATCCGAATCAGGTTCTGAGTGAGCCTGAGGTGGAGATTCATACGGATCTCACCTATATAGAGCAGCCAGTGCGGATTCTGGACACGCAGATCAGACAGCTAAGGAACAAGGAGATTCCGATGGTGAAAGTTCTATGGAACCACCATAATCTAGAAGAGTGCACCTGGGAGACGCGGGAGTCTATGCTCCAGCAGTATCCACATCTGTTTTGAGGTTAGTTTCCTCCTTGTGTTTTGTTTTTGTTGTTTTAGGAACAGTCGAGGACGAATGTTCTTAACGGGGGGAGAATGTAATACCCGGCTAGAATCCGGCACCGGAATTTCTATTGTCTGGTGGAATCCGGGGTGTTGGGATTCTATATACGGGTAGGAGTTATGTTTTTCTAAGTGTTATGATGTGTTTTATGGGTTTACAGTTTGATAGTTTTGAGTTGAAATGAACCAAGGCAGAGGAGCCAAGTTCGGCCGCCGAAGATAAGTTCGGCCGCCGAAAGTACCCAATGTTCGGCTCCCGAAGGTAAGTTCGGCCCCCGAATGTTGCATGGTTTTGCATGCGATTCGGCAGCCGAAGCTGAGTTGCTTAGCCAGCAGTTTTGTATCCCTTAGTCAGCATTTTGGACAGGTGTTATCACCAGCTCATGTCCAGACGTTGGCCACGTCTCCCCTGGTTTATTTGCTGAGTTTGAGCAGCTCATGCAGAGTGTTTTGATTGTACACAAGGGTTTGAATGGTTTGAAGCAAAAAGCTAAGTTTGTGAGAGTTTGAGAGTTTGAGGAGAGTTGGTCCGTTTTTCTTGTTCAGAGTGTTCATCTTCGTGTTACAGGAGGTAAGTGATGCTCTTGAACATGTTTTTATGTGTTTTCTGAAGGTTTTATGGAAGGTAAGGGAGAGAGATGCATGTTTAAGTGAGAAGTAGTGGTTTTGATGAAGTTATGCATGTATACATGTTTCTGTGTTTGTTTGATTTGTTGTTTGGGGTTATTAGATAGTTTTGGACCCCTGTGATCATATACATGCGTATATGTGTGTTGAGGAGTATGGTTTGAATGGGTGAAGGGAAGGAGAAGATGGTTTGCCGTTGAAGCTGAGTTCTGGATGAACTCAGGTTCGGCAGCCGAAGGTTCATTCGGCCGCCGAACCTCTTGCATGGTGGCTTGGCTGCCACAGCCTGTTTTGCATGTTCGGCTCTGTTTGGGGGATTCGGCCGCCGAAGGTGCCGCCGAAGGTGCTTGAGTTTCGTCTCTGGAGAGGACATTCGGCCGCCGAACCTGCCGCCGAAAGTGTCCTGTCCAGCTTTCTTTTGCATGCTTTGCAGAGATAGTTGAGTGAGTTTAAGGGGTTTCTTGGGGAAGTTTAAGAGAGTTATTCTACGCTTGTTTGGTCCCTCATTTGAGTCCATCTGTATAGGTACAGACCAGAGGAACCAGAGAGAGCAGCAGTGAGTACTGCTCCAGAGGTTCAGAACCTGCAGAGTCAGTCAGTCCAGATAGCCAGAGGTGAGTGGAACTAAACTTATGACTTTTAATTGAACCACAAACTGCTTTTAGCATATCTTATGCATCATGTTTATGCCATAGGTTGAGTGCATTAGTAGTCACGAATATGTTGCATTGCATTGTTATTTGGTGATGTGAGTAAGTGCTGAATGATCCAATAGTCTCAGACAGGAAGTCCAGGAGCCTTTGACTACGCCCTGGCAGGTATAGCGAAGTTCAGGAGCCTTTGACTACGCCCTGGCAGGTATAGCAAAGTCCAGGAGCCTTTGACTACGCCCTGGCAATGGTAAGTACAGAGGTGTTATATACACATATACATATATGACAGGAAGACCAGGTGCTCGATTCTACGCCCTGGCACAGAGTTACTGGGACTATGTGGTGACAGGTTTACTCTTGATGTGGCTTGTCTGTGATATGGTGCATTTCATGAGATCATATTTTACTGAGATGATTTACTGTTCTACTCACTGGGCTATAGAGCTCATCCCACTCCCTTAACCCCAGTTTTGCAGGTTCAGTGTACAGTGTACAGGGACAGTCCAGCAGAGTACAGGAAAAGTAAAGAGATCTGTAATAGCTTAGAGTGGACATGTAATATTAAAGAGATGTACTAGTTGTTGCTTGACCTAGTGATGTATGTTTTGTACATGATCTGTATATGTATATATGTTTTCCTGTATGTGAAAACCAGGCTTAACAGGTATGAGTTAACCCATCTAGAGCAAGCTCTAGTCAGGGATACAGAGTACAGAGTACATGAGTACAGAGTACAGAGATAGTGCATGCACAGGTTAAGCCTTGGTTCAGAAAAGAGTTTTATTTTCACAAAAAAATGTATGATCATGTATGAGGTTTACAGGTACACAGAGAGTATAGCAGGCTTGCTACGGGTTCTGGCGGCCTTAAGCCGACCTGAATCCTAGCGCCGGTGACGGTCCATTTTGGGGTCGTTACAGGTGTGGTGGGCTCATGAGTCTATAGCCTATGTGAACCATAAAAACAAAAGAAGATCGAAGTGGTTGGAATTAGGGGTGAGCAGAATCCGGTTCAAACCGAAAAAACCGACTAAACCGAACCGATTTGAAAATTTGGTTCGGTTTTTTATACATTTCAGTTCGGTTCGGTTTTAAATTTCAGAAATTTCGGTTATTTTGATTCAGTTTGGTTTTGATCAGAAAAAACCGAAAAAACCGAATCAAACCGATTAGGGATAATAATATGTTTTTTCAATAATATAGAGAAATTAAATTATATTAAAATTAAAATATTTTAATTAAATTTTAAAATACTAAAAATAAAGTGCAAAAAATTAAAAAAATATTAAAAATCGAAACCGATCAAACCGAATCGAATCGAACCGAATCAGACCGGTTCGGTTCGATTCGGTTTCTGACCAAAATCGGTTCGGTTTTCATAAAAACTAAAATTTCGATTTTCGATTTATTCGGTTCGGTTCGATTTTGAACCGAACCGACCGAGTGCTCACCCCTAGTTGGAATGATGAGAATCTAATTAATGGCTGTGTTTTTTTTACTCTATTTCAGTTATAAAAACTAATTTTTATGGAGATAAAACTAGCAGAAAAGAATTTAGATTTCTGTTAAATTGTGTCAATTCCAATACATTGTTATTGAATCTAATTACAACTCTTCAAAAGCTAATAGTCGGTTCGGTTGGATAAAAAATCAAAATTTTAATATATATAAAAATTAAATCAAATTGATTTTCGAATTGAAGTTGATTTGAATCGAATCCGCATGATTCAATTCAATTCGATTTAATTTGATTTGTTAAAGTTTTTAATAGATTTTTTATTTTTTATTTTTTCACTTTAATTTTAATATTCTAAACTTGAAATATTTCAATCTTAATTATGGTCTAATCTCTCCATATTATTAAAAATAATATATTATTATTATCAATAAGTTCAGTATGATTTTTTATTAAAAATTAAAATCAAATTGAATCGAATTGAAATAATCAAAATTTTCAAAAATAAAAATTAAATTAAATTAAAAAAATAAAAATCAAACTGAATTTAATTCAATTCGATCGATTTTTTCAATTTGAACTGAATACGGTTAAATCTAGTTAAATTGTTTATTTCTCTATGTTTTATATCCAAACACGTTGTTAATCTCTTTTGTAATATTAAACCAAATATCTTTTTTTTTTAAAAAAAAAAAATTACCTATTATCCATGAAAAGGTGTACCATAAACAATTAGCCTTGTTTTTGTTAATTTTATATCAAAGATATCTGATGATCTGAGATCCAGAAAATAGGGTTTTACAAGGGTTCTGTAAAACTGGAAAAAGCTTAGACCTAGAGGAGAGTATTTCTCCTCTTATATGTTCTCTCTTGTCCGCTAGTGACGTGTAATAGAATGCATGCTATTGGGCCACCTGTCCCTGTCACGTTGATTTGGACGTACGAGGAAATCAGATCACTGCCCCATGCGTAACGACCTCTGATTCTCCCGGACGCGCGTGTGGGTGGTCCCACATGAAGGATAAGCTGGTCTTCTTCCTGATTTCGGGCTGGATCAGAAGATATGATGTGGGCTGAGCCCAGAGAGGATTGGTTCATCGGACCCAAAGAGCTAGGCTGGCCTGGTTGAGCAAATGGGTCGTAGTCCGGTTCTCAGGCTGAGCGGCCTGGACTTGATGTGCGTATGAGGCTTGAGGGTCTCTTAGATAATGGGCTGGTATCGTGGGCTTGGCCCCAGACCGGGGTGCAGAAACCCAGTGGTCATCAATATCTTTAATTTATAGAAAAAAAAAAAGCTTATTTCGATAGCTTTAATAGCAATACCAAACATTCCTTTATGATTCCATTTAAATAAATATAAGATATATTTAAAAAAATATCTATTATTTTCTGTTCAATAATTAATTTTAAAATAATATTCAGTATTTTAATTTAGTTAAAACACTATTATTTAATAATTAAAAAAATAATTTATAAAAAACTATTTATTATGATATTTAATTAACTATTAACTGACCACATATTCACAACTCTACATTATTTCAAAATCCTTTTCCTAATCTAATTACACTTCCTCATGAATATTTCCATTAAGAGAAGGAAACCTAATTTTTCTGTGTAATGGTCTGAAAAAATGGACACAAACATATAAATATTTCAACACCCACACATAACACATACGTTCATCAAAAACCCTTCTCTGATTTTCTGTTTGGTGTCAATCTAATGGAACAAAATCAGAACAAGAACAAAGGAGTTGCTGCAGATTGCAGTACTAGTAGCGATGACGTTGAGAGATATTTCAACTCGTTGCCTGTTGGGTATCGATTCGCTCCTAGTGATGATGAGCTGATTCGTTATTATTTACTGAGAAAGATCAGCAATGAACCCTTGCCTCCTAATAGGATTCATGTGGTTGATTTATATAACTATAGCCCCCAACAGCTTGCAGGTACGTCGTATTAATTTTGCATGCACGTACGTGCATGTTCTTCTTCTTCTTCATGTTTTTTTTTTCCCTTTGTTTTGCTGCAGAAACCTATAAACTGAATAGAGAAAGAGAAAGCCAGTGGTATTTTTTCACGAGTAGGGAGAAAAAGTACCCGAATGGATCTAGACCGAAACGAAACGCAGGGGAATTAGGATATTGGAAGGCTACAGGAACTGATAAAGCAATCCTAGACGGAAAAAAACCTCTGGGATTTAGAAAGTCTTTGGACTATTATGAGGGGAGGCAGCGTGATGGAACCAAAACCAACTGGAAGATGCATGAATATCTTCTTCATCAAAGCCTTGTTCCTTCAGGCGCTACGGCCAGAGGCAAAAACCCACTGCAGCCTAAGCAGGTATTCATCATTTTTTTCTTTAAAATAATTTATTATTTAGTTCATTTCATTAGTTTGTTCACAGATTTTATAAAATATATTAATTAAAACATCTTCAAAATTTTAAAAATTTTATTAATTAATTTTTTACATAGTTTTAACATTTTATTCATTCATTAATTATAATATATTTTTCTTTAGCTGAATGATTAATGAGATTTTCAATTTAAAAATTCTTGTAATTATAGATAAATTATGTTAACTAATCAATAGATAAATTATCTTAACTAGAAAAAAAACAATTTTTATGTGTTTATATTTTTTGTGGGTTAGTTGGATGAATGGGTTCTATGCAAGATCTACAACAATAAAGCAGAAGACAAGAAAAACAATAACGATGAAGATGAAGGAACTTTAAATATTGCTGAAACAGAAATTCCAAAAGCTGATGATGTTTCCACTGCACAACCTCTACTGTGTGATAATTCTTTGATGATTTCCCAAGAGTACGAGAATGGTTATGGGTCTTATTTGCTTCCTCCTCTTTGGTCTGATCCTCCTCAGCCAATCTTGGATAACGTTGACAATGATCCTCCGCCAATGAACAACACATTCAACAACAACTTTGCCTATAATGTGCAACCAATCCAAATCTGTCAACCTCCTTCTCATTATAGCAATGGCTTTCAACCCATGTATGGATGTGGGGATCAAGTTTCTGATATTAGCTGCATGGAGACGGCCGCCATGAATGATCATTTTCTAATGCCAACTGGTCAGGAACTCATCCATGGACGTGGGGATCAAGTTTGGGATATTAACAGCATCCAAACGACCACCATGAATGATCATCTTTATGTGCCAGCTGAGGAACCCGTATTTGGATGTGGGAATCAAGTTTCTGATATTAACTACATGGTGACGGCCGACATGAATGGTTATCTTTTAGTGATAGCCGAGGAACCCAGTCCTTTGCTCGAACCTGCAGCTGCTGAGAAAAGTACTAGAGAATTTGATGCTCAACCTAGCTCTTCAAATCAGCCTATGCCGGGAGGAGGAGAGGCAGAGCTCCCTATTTGATATACTGCAATATTTTGTATAAATTTTGTAAACCCCATTATGGATTTTGCTTTTTTTTAACGTCAAAATGTTTTTTTTTTAAATACAAATAATTACAAGCTTCTCGCATTTTTTTATTTCAGGATCTGATATTTACTTTTGTGACAGAGTGATATAGAACAAAGTCAATATCAGATCCTGAAATTAAAAATACTTGAAATTATAGAGCACTCTTTTATAATTTTAAAAGCAATAAAGTCTTGAGTATTTTAGCTATTTATTCATGTGCAAAAAGTTAGAATGAGGTTTTTTTTAGGATAAATTATATTTAGTTTTTAAATTTTAATATAATTAATGAATATTATTTCAATTTTTTTGAGTATTAGAACTGAACTAGAACACATGAAAAATTACAGCAAAATAAAAATCAAAATGACTCGTAGACTGGTTGTGGTGGTTGGCCATTGCTTGATAAAAGTTCTCAGGTAACAGAAAGGAAATTCATCATCATATAACCTGAGATAAAAGTTTCTTCAAACTCCAAAACAGTTAAGTTAAAAGTTGGAAATCAAAGAATGCTTTCAGTCATAAGCAGATCAAGAATATTTGATTAAGCAAACAAGGTTCTATTTTATTTGTAGTCTGTTTCTTTTCATTTGGTTGATGTGCTTATATTAAGGAATAATTAAGTAATAACCTTTCCTGTCAGAATCTTATTCTTATTCCCTCTACTCTAAAATTCTTTCAATGTTTTCAGGAAAAATATATTCATAACCCCTACCTTAATTGTACAAGAGGGCACCCCAAGAGAACATTTTTCCCTATGTTTTGCAGCTCTTGACAGCTGACAGATAGTGAGAACTCACCTAAAAACAAGGGGAAAAACATCACGAGGCCGATATATGGGCTTGCTTTCTCCTATAAATTAGCAGAATGATGAGTCAAGGTGTTGATAGTATTTTCAATTTCATTGAAGGCATTCGCTTGATGGATAGCTTCTAACGACGGATTGAAGTAATCTCTTAATGCCTGCTTCTGTGGCTGCAAAGAGTCAAAGAAGGGACTGTATCCTGAGTTTTTGACTTTGATGGGGTTGGGATATTCTAGTTATTATTTAACAATAATATATAAGGGGGTGTCAGTGATTTTCTTGGGAAAATTGTATCAATGGTAACTCAGCCTTCAATTTTGGTTCATAATCTCTTGTTATGCATTTGAAACTGATTCTCATATGTAAAAAATGATGCGTGTAGGTTGATTAGTTGGACACAGCATATCATCTTTTGTGATTTGAAAATTATGGGTAGTGACAATAATTGGGCAGGAACAAAAATTTTGCAATTTTTATGAAAAATATGAATTTACAATTGAATATGCATCTTTACAAATCTAATTGCGACTCTTTAGCAGCTGCAAATTGGTAATTGATGTCTTGTTGCATGATGCTGGAAAGGGAAAGATGATGAACAGCAACTGCTAGCTATGGACACCAGGACTGCTCTCTCTACATCTTCAGAGGCATTCTGTCTGATCAGAGCAATTGCATATTCTATAAGGTCTGCATCACAAGGTAGTGTGAGTGGCCCCTCACTTTGCAATCCAAACTCTTCTTCTGCCATGTTAAATAGCTCTCTGATGATTTCATTGTTAAGATATTCTAGGGAAAGAAGGAATCGTTTTTGATCTGCAGAGTACACAACAAAATGGCCTTTCTTAGCTATCAATGAAGTATCTATACTTCCTATGTTTTGTGACGACATGATTCTTCTTCGCCTGATAGCAGCCATCTTCTGCCATTTCCTGGCTAATTTCAGAAGTTTCTTGGTACTGATCATCTTTTTATTCTATAAGAACTGAAAGTTGAGAGGAAAATAAAGGAAGAAACCTTTAGATTCTAAAATACTGAATGCAAATTTTTGATGGGTACAAGGGAAAGTATGTGACTTGGTTATATATTCACATGGCCAGACAATCCATTTCATGGAGCTCGCTCCCACAAGGCAGGGTTGCATGAAAGCAAAACCATGTGATCGGTGGTTGTGAAAGATTGTTTACAAGGTTGACATGTTTGTTTATGTTTGAAAGTTAACCCATCAAGAATCTGAATCTACTTTTGATGGGTAAATTTAATGAAGTGGTGAAAGTTGGGAGACAGTGTTCAAACATATATATGGAAGCATTGGTAACACACTGCAACATGGATCAACTGTGCCTCTGAATTTGTGGTTCAGAAAAGACATGGAGATGCTTAGAACTTGGTTGGCAGTCTAGATATGAGACCAATGTGGATGTGGTCCAATCCTAAAATTAATGTTGGTGCGATTATATGTGTTTGCAATTTGTATTTGCTGTTTTGATATGTTTTCTTTGTTGTGGTTGTCTGCATAAGTATAACCAAGTAGGCCGCTAACACTGACCTTATGGATGGCTGAAATCCACAACTTGAACCGAACAAGATATTAATTATTGATTTATTTTTATATGAATTTATATAGGTGATTTGAATTATTTTATATATTAAAATGACTAGTCGATTTGATATTATAATTCAATCATTTATATTCACTTTTATGTCCTTTATATTTCACGTTATATAATATGAAATGTCACTAAATCACTTTATTATTTTTATTATTATACAAAACTGAACTTTAAAAGATTTAGTTTCGGTTCATAAAAGTTTAAGTAAGATTTGAATTTAGTTCTCTTATAATATTAATTTTAACTTACTTAATGAATCTATTTACGAGTCCATTTGCGAGTCTGTTCATGAACTCGAAAACAAATCGAGTTCATAAGTTTTAATAACAAGCTGAGTTCATAAGTCTTAACGAACTGAATATTGTAGAGATCAAACTTGTCTCATTCATTGAACAGCTAAAATTTAAATTCGAGTTTGACTCTATCAAAATAAACCTCAAATAGCTCACAAATAGTTATTTTTTATATATTCGTAGCTTTTTTTTTTTTTTTATAGTTGTTAGGTATCCACTATCTTTTAAGGACAAGCCGTTGCTGGTGGTTTTCAAGGGGTCCCACCATCAGAACTCGAAAACAATGATAATTCTTCCTGAAGCTTTAATAACAAGTCGAGTTCATAAGTTTGACTCTATCAAAATAAACTTCAACTATTTATGAGTCTATTTGCGAGTCTCCTCATGAACTCTTTAATAACAAGTCGAGTTCATAAGTTTTAATGAACCGAATACCGTAGAAATTAAACTTGTCTCATTTACTAAATGAGACTAAAATTTAAATTCGAGTTTGACTCTTTATCAAAATAAACCTCAAATAGCTCACAAATAGTTGTTTCTTTTATATTCTTAGCTTTTTTTTTTGTTTTATAGTTGTTAGGTATCCACTATCTTTTAATGCTGGTGGTTTTCAAGGGGTCCTTTTGCCCTTCAAGGTGGAGAAACTATTAGTTTGATATGTGTTTTCTTACCTTTTTTCCTTTGGCTTTTCCTCCTTTTTGCTGGATGTATAGGTGGTCTTACTTTCAATATAATATGCATTGAAAATAAAAATTATTTAATAAAAAGATTAAAATACAAAATATGGATACATTTAATTAAATCAATGATAATTCTTCCTGAAGGAAAAAGGAACTAACACTTCAGAAGATTGAAAATTGGTGACAAATCAGATAATTTTTCTTTGAATCCAAAATTCGGTATTCAAAATGAAGAAAAAGTTAGTAATTATAAAGTTTATGATGAGAACGAAACAAAGAGAAGAAAATCCCACCATCAGAAATCACCAACTTCATGGATCCCCTAAGAGCTGCAACTATGCAAGAATATGAGGTATGCTTATTTTCTCTGGAATCACAAAAATCTGCATTCATCCATTACTAAAAATAGATTATCCTGTTGTGATTTTGAAAATTATGGGCAGTGATGATAATTGGGCAGGAGCAAAAATTTTGCATTTTTATGAAATTTATAAATGTACAATTGTATATGAATCTTTATAAATCTAACTACGACTCTTCAGAAGCTGCAAATTGGTTGTTGATGGCTTGTTGCGTGATGCTGGAAATGGAAAGATGATGCGCAGCCACTGCTAGCTATGGACACAAGCCATGCTCTCTCTACATCTCTAGTAGCGTTCTGTCTGATCAGAGAAATTGCATATTCCATAAGATCTGCATCGCAAGGTAGTGTGAGTGGCCCCTCACTTTGCAATCCAAACTCTTCTTCTGCTATACTGAATAGCTCTCTGATTAATTCATTGTTAAGATATTCCAAGGGAAGAAGGAAACGTTTTTTATCTGTGGAGTACACAACAAAATGGCCTTTCTCAGCTATTGATGAAGTATCTATACTTCCAATGTTTTGTGATGATGTGATTCTTCTTCGCCTGACAGCAGCCATCTTCTGCCATTTCTTGGCCAATTTCAGGAGTTTCTTGGTACTGATCATCTTGTTAGTCTAGAAGAATGGAAGATTATGAGGGAAATAAAGTAAGAAAGCTTTAGATTCTAAAATACTGAATGCTACTTTTGATGGGTAGAAGGGAAAATAGGTGACTTGGTTATATATTCACACGGCCAGACAATCCATTTCATGGAGCTCCCACAATGCTGGGGTGCATGAAAGCAAACCCATGTGCTAGGTGGTTGTAAAAGATTGTTTACAAGGTTGGCAATGTTTGATAATGAACCCATCTAGTTGAGCATAAGCATGTAATACATACATCCTTTTGTCTAATGGTTTAACAGCAAAAAAGAATGGTGGGTCATGATCACATATCATAAGCTATTTGAACCACAAACAATGAAGATAAACTTATAAGCTCATTTGAATTTGGGTCTATTTTCTATGGGTACATTTAATGAAAGCCGATCTGTGTTTAAGAAATTCAACTATTAGTGAAAGTTTGGAAGTTTGTTCTAGCTTAGTGCTGTGGCCTTGACAAATATGTGCTAGTATGTCTTGGAACTGCCAAAAAGACGCATGGAATTTTGTGGCTCACATATGACATTGAGATACTTATAACTTGGTTGGCAGCCAATTTAACTTCCTTGTCCCTTGACTTGCTCATTGATGGTGAGAGAATTTTTTTTACTATATGAAAATTAAGAAATAAGTAAAAAAATGAAATCGACAGGCAAACGCAACACTAGATATCTAGCTAAATGTATAGAAAATGTTAGAATCATGAAGAAGATGAGTAGACTTCATTCTACCTAGTGAGTTTCATTTCATACTTTTCGGTGTTCCCTAATGACACCGATACATTGGCCTCATGATTTTTTCCCCTTCTTTTGGGTGAGTTTCACTTTCTGTTCAGCTGGTAAGATCTGCAAAACATGGGAAAAATGTTTCTCTTAGGGACCCTCTAATACAATTAAGTTGGAGGTAATCCATTTGTCTAGAAAGAATGGACAAAATTTTAGAGTAGAGAGAACAAGAATAAGTTTGACTAGAGATATTATTACTAAATAATTACTTTGTATTAGTACATTAATTAAATGAAAAGAAACAGACTATAAGAAAAAGAAACCATGTTTGTTTAAATGAAGATTATTGTTCTGCTTATAACTCGATGCACTCTTTGAACAATTTCCAACTTGCATTAGCCGAAGCTAGCTTTTCTTATGCCTTATACCAGTCTTTATCTACTTTCTGGTTGAAGTGCAGTGAACTTCTTATGCTCTAACAGCTTTTCTTTCTTGAAAATCAAGCTCTAAATTCAATCTTTAATTCTTCCTCTTCCTCAGATATCATGAAAAGCTTAGCCTTTGAAGAATGGATCAGTTCTTGTACTTGAGCTGGATGTTTATTCAGCTTTCTTGACTTCTTGAAAAGAGATGCTCTTTGAGCTTGGGTTCCCTCTGCAGTGGTCATAGAGCTAGAAACACTCCCCTTGATTTCTGCTAAACGGTCCATAAACTTTTGCAGGCTTTGCTTTCTCCTATAAATTAGAAAAATAATGAATCAAAGTGTTGATAATATTTTCAATTTCGTTGCTTGATGGATAGCTTCTAATGATGTATTGAAGTAATCTCTTAATGCCTGCTTCTGCTGCTACAAAGAGTCAAAGAAGGGATTATATCCTGACTTTTTTGACTTCAATGGGGTTGGAATATTCTAAAAACTTGACAATACCTTATGACGGGGTTTCAGTAATTTTCTTGGGAAAAGGGTGTCGGTGGTAACTCAGCCTTTAATTTTGGTTCATAATCTCTTGTTATACATTTTAAACTGATTCTCATATGTCAAAATGATATGTGTAGGTTGATTTATTGGACACAACAATTCATCTATTGTGATTTGAAAATTATGGGTACTGACAATAATTGGGCAGGAACAAAAAAATTTTATTCTTTTATGAAATATATAAATGTACAATTGTATGTGCATCTTTACAAATCTAATTGTGACTCTTCAGAAGCTGCAAATTGGTAGTTGATGGCTTATTGCTTGATGCTGGAAATGGAAAGAAGATGAGCAGCAACTGGTACCTACGAACACCAGCAATGCTCTTTCCACATCTTTAGTAGCACTTCGTCTAAGCAAAGCAACTGCATATTCCATAAGGTCTGCATCACATGGTAGTGTGAGTGGCCCCTCACTTTGCAATCCAAACTCTTCTTCTCCCATGTTCAAGAGCTCTTTGATGATTTCATTGTTAAGATATTCCAAGGGAAGAAGGAAGCGTTTTTTATCAGTAGAGTACACAACAAAATTGCCTTTCTCAGCTACTGATGCAGTATCTGTACTTCCAACATTTTGTGAGGATGTGATTCTTCTTCGCCTGATGGCAGCCATCTTCTGCCATTTCCTGGCCAATTTCAGAAGTTTATTGGTACTGATCATCTTGTTAATCTTCTTTAAGAACTGAAAGTTGGGAGGGAAATTAAGGAAGAAGCCTTTATATTCTAAAGGAAAATTGTTGAATGCTTTTCTTTTGATGGGTATAAGGGAAAAGCATGGACTTGGTTATATATTTACAAGGCCAGACAATCCATTTCATGGAGCTCCCACAAGGCAGGGGTGCATGAAAGCAAAACCATGTGATAGGTGGTTGTGGAAGATTGTTTACAAGCTTGGCATGTTTGATAATTAACCCATCTAGTTGTAGCATAAGCATATAATATATGCATCCTTCTGTCTTATGGGTTACCAGCAAAAAATAATGGTGGGTCATGATCACATATCATAAGCTATTTGAACCACAAACAATGAAGATCAACTTATAAGTTGATTTGAATCTGGATCTACCTTTGATGTGTACATTTAATGAATTCCAATCTGTAATGTATATGAGAAATTAAACTAGTGAAAGTTGGGAACTTTGTTCAAACTTAGTGCGGTGGCCTTGACAAATATCTGGTAGTATTGGCAACACAATGCAAGCTGGACCAAGTATGTCTTGGAACTGCCAAAGTGACGCACAGAATTTTATGGCTCACATAAGACATGGAGATACTTATAAGGAAGCCCATATACTGCCCTTGTGATTTCTTTTTCTTCTTTTGGGTAAGTTCCCACTGGCTGTTTCAGCAGGTGAGACCTGCAAACATAGGAAAAATATTTCTCATGGGGACCCTCTACTATTTAAGTTAGAGTAATCCATTTGTCTAGAAAGGATTGGTAGAATTTTAAAGTTCAGAGAATAAGAACAAGAATTTGGTATGACAGATCATTTTAGGAAGTAAAGACAATGTTCATTCATTTATTTTGCAGTAGGTACTTTATTATTACTTAGTAGCGACCAAATGAAAAGAAACAGACTACATATAAAAGAAAACCATGTTTGCTTAAGCAAAGATACTTGTTCTGCTTATAACTCGATACATTCTTTGAACAATTTCCAGCTTGCGTTGGCCAAGACTAGCTTTTCTTTTGCCTTGAACCAGTTTTCATATGCTTGCTCAATTTCTCCATCTATCATCTTCTGTTCTGACAGATTAGTGGATACGGTTTTCTTGGTCGTTTCCAATTGAAATTCAGTGGACTTCTTATGCTCTATCAGCTTTTCTTTCCTGGAAATCAAACTCTGAATTTGGATATCTAATTCTTCCTTTTCTTTAGATATCTTGGATAGCCCAGCCTCTGAAGAACGGAGCTGTTCTTGTACATGAGCCAGACTTTGCTTCAGCATTATGGACTTCATAAGGAGAGATATGCTGTGAGCTTGGGTTCTCTCTGCAGTGGTCACGGAGTCAGGAACACTCCCTTTGAACTCTGTGAAACGATCCATAAGCTTTTGCAGGTTTGCTTTCTCATATAAAGTAGCAGAATTATGAGTCAAGGTGCTGACAATTTTCTCGATGTTGTTAAAGGCATTGGCTTGATGGATTTCTTCTAATGACATGTTGAAGTAGTCTCCTAATTCTTGTTTCTTTTCCTGCAAAGTGTCCTGGAAGCAAATGAATATTAGAGTAAATCTTCGTTGTGGAAAATTGAATACTTCAAATGGATGAAAAGATCATAAGGGGGATTTACCTTTGTGTCTTCTGAGTTATCTTCTTCGGCTTGTGCTGGAAGCTCCATTTCTGGTTTCACCATTGCTGCTTCATTGTGAACTTCTTCTTGCGGCAAAAGTTCAACCTTTGGAGCTTTCAAAATCCCATTTGGCACTAACTTTTCTTGCTTTTCCATGAGAGATGGAGGAACCTTGTCAAAACAATTCCCGTTTCAGGTGTTATGGCCCATGTAAATGAAAGTTCTTACAAATGGAAGAAAGAACAGCTGATCATGGAATTAAATGGTGGTGTTTTTCTTTCACTTGAAAATTATCTAATAAGTGGAACAGAGTGAAATCCACAGCAACTTCGTTGAAAACCTTTTCAAGGTATAGTAAACACTCCTCCTTTTTAACCAATAACCTATTCAAGTCTCATCACATTCAATAATTAAATATAACAGCTCTATAAAAATAATTTTTCTTTTCAGAAATATGGAGAAGGCCCGATAATTAGAGAGAATCCATACCTTATTTTTTTCCTGCTGTGGAAAATCTTCTTTGGGAACAGCATCTTCCACTTCTAATTGAGGATTGGAGACTGGCGTTGGTGGGTGACCATTTGGTAGCGGCTCCACTTTCATTGTGGCTTTGTTGGGCTTGGTCTTTTTTGGGGACACCTCATATTCTATTTCCTACAATATAATTAAGCATAAGATGAGGTAGCATAATGTATATTTTACCCATACGACAGTTATATGCATAATGTTTATTAATGAATTTTTTGATTTTGAAAGATGGATTAAAATGTTGAAAATCCAAGCTTTAAGTTGGAGATGGGCTTACCAGAATGTTGAAGCTTCTATGTCCATGTATCAAAAGATTGTCATTATCTTCAATAGTGATGGTAAAGTCATCGACGAGGACCTTTTCAGCTGGGACATCAAACAATAATTTTTTAATCCTCATTGCATTCTCTTTGTTCAACTCCTTAAAAAAACAGACAACATCTAGAAATATGTTCTTGTCTCTGTTGATAGATCCTTCATAGTTTATATGAAGCACGTTCATGTTATTTTTATTTGGATCTCCAACTGATATGATGACTCTACTTCCAGGGCCAAACCAATCTTGCTTTCTAGCAAAATTCACTAGCTGTTCTAGTTTGTCCACTTCATCAAGCAAAATTCACTAACATGTTGGCTTTGCCACCTTTTCTTGTCTTTAGAACTGTCCCATATTTTTCTGCCCCATTGCAACCCATAAAATTTTATTGTGCCAATTTCTTCCCACTTCTCGTATAGCTTGAGCTTCATTTCCTCCACTTTAGAATTCAGTTGGACTAGCTGATTGCCAACAGTTGGGGCTGCCTTTCTCAGTTTACGTACTACTTTTTTTGCTATGATTCTAATCAACTTTGATTCAGATCTGCAGATGAGAAACAAAATAGTTTTACACGTAGTTAGACGGCAGTAGTGAAAAGGAAAGGGAAAAGAAAATGGTTTAAGTTTATATCATTAAACAGTAATCAGAGAGTGTTACCTGTAATTTTCCTTGTCCCAACCGCTTATCTCTGCAACTGTCTTAAGAGCATCCTTCCACTTTTCAACCTTCTGCTTATTGTTCTTGTACTTCTCTTCATACTTTCGAAAGATTTTCTTGTAAGGACCAGTTTGCTTGGCAACATGATCAGGTCTTACATCGAAGAAAACTGGGAGAATAATGTGACCCAAGAGCTTTCTACATTTAATAATCTTCACAAGCTCATCCAAACTCCACCTTGAAGCTGCATAATTCTTGGAGAAGACGATGATGGAAATTTTCGATCTTTCAATTGCTCTTAGAAGTGCTTTTGAAATGAAACTTCCTCGTGGTAGGTTTTTGTCGTCCCTGTAAGCCTTCACTTGTCTCTCTAGCAGACCAGAAAGAAGATGGTCTGTGAAGTTACCTCTGGTGTCTTGGCCACTGAAGCTGAGAAAGACTTCGAACCTCCATGAATGAGGTGCAGGAGATAGAGGAGCCGGAGAAGGAATATCAGTTATGGAGTTTAACAAAAATTTATAATCATTCAAAATCAAATTGAGTTCGAACTGAAAAATTTGTATCACTTGCAAACAGTTCATAAGAATACAATTATTAAAAGATAAAAATTTTAACAATTTTAAAAATTTTCATCACAAAAAATAAATAGTGACGGATAATTAAAATTTTAACAATTATCGATATACTATTACCTTTCGACAAATTAAAAATACAATATTAAAATATGCCTGACTTATTCAATAAAAAAATTTAAACATTTATATTAATTTATAGTTATATCCAAAATTTTAAATTTTATATAATAAAACTAAACATTTTTCAATATATCATAATTATAATAAAAAATATTAAATTACTCCTTTGATTTCATCATTTTTGTCCATATTTTCTTTTTTAGTTATTTTATAATTTATTTTATTTTTCATACATATTAAAAAATTAAATTTTAAATTTTTTTTTAAAAAATTACTTTTTTGATGAAAATAAAAAATAATAATATTTTAATAAATTTTAAAAATTTGTAGATAATTAATTTATTAATAATGATAATATTTAAAAATTAATATCGAATTTCTCTAAAAATATTTTTTAATAAAATAATTTTTTATTAATTTAATTTTAATTTTAATTTTAAAAAAAATATTAATAATATATAACAATGTTACTAAAATTTCAAATTCCACAAAATGGGTTTTTTTTATGAAAAAAGTTATTTCAAATAAAGTAATTCTTTTAATTAAAAAATATTTTCCGAGTTCACAAATCTCAAACAATGTGAAAAAATTTTCCTACGCCATTGTTCCTGCTTTTTGAGATCTGGATCTGTAAAACAACAAATACTGAATTTGTCTTGTCTAATTTGGTCACATGAGTTGTCGATGATGAAGTCACTTGGAATTTGCAAATGGATGAAGGTCAAGTTATTTACAATTATTTATTAAAGTCAAGTTAATTATTTAAAATTATTTTTCACTTAATTCTAGAGTTTGATCAAGTTAATTATTTAAAATTATTTTTCACTTAATTCTAGAGTTTGATGGGTAGATCTCAATTATTTTTGGCAATTGTTATTTTTAATTAATTATTTAAATGAGAAATTTCTACTTAGACCTTTGAATGGAGAACTTTATTTATATTAAAGTTTAATTTATACTATTAAACAATAAAAAAAATAGAAAATTATGTTTAGATTAGCTTCTACCATATTTTGTAATAAAATTACTATTATTTTAATAACATAGCAATTGTTGATTTGATAGATAAATACATTTTAAAAAGGACCATTTACAAGAAAATTTAAAATTTTTACTATTTTATAATTTAAAAATAGTAAAAATCGGATAGATCGGACAACCACCCAAAATCAGATAAAAAGTCCAATAAATCGGACGACCACTCCAAAAGTTTAGATTGGACGACCACTCAAAATCAGGTCGAACGACCACCCAAAATTAGAGATCAGATCAGAAGACCAGTTCTAACGACCAATCTAATAGACTAGGTCGGATAACTATTTTAAAATGATTAGATTGGAATCGATCGGATATTTTAGAATTTTCTTTTTTTCTCTCTCTTAACTCACATATTTTCTGTTATAACAACAATCGTATATTATGACGTATACATTTTTCAGAATACTCGATAGATCTATATATAAACACATTTCACTCAAATAAAATAATCAAGTGAATTTTTGCCTTAATCTCTCTATTTTAGATCAATTTTTTTTATAACAAGTTTAAATAAACTCAAATATAATATAAATTGATAAGAATCTAAGCCACATTTATAAATTATCATTTTTGTAAGTTATTTTATACCAAATTTATTTATTTAATACTAAATTTCTCATTGTGATTTTTTTTAATAAAAATTTAAGAGTAAAGTGCTAATGCTTAAAATTTTACTAATACGTCATATATTTATAAGAGATCTATGATACATGATATATTTATAGGAAATTCAATATTAAATGGGAGACTCTCATATTATATTAAATTTAAAATAGATCTAACTCATCAAAAATTAAATTAAAGGGAAGAGTGCTTATGATTCATATAAAAGGCAGATTACTCATTTTCACCACAGATGTGAAATTACGGTAAAATATGCTAACATTCCAATTTTTATGATTTGTGTATAATTTATAAAATTTATAATAAATTAATAACTTAACATTAAATTTTATATATCAGACCATAATATTTTAAGTTAAAATTATTTATTTTAAAAAAATAATTTTATTATATATATATATACTATTTTAGACAATTAAAAAATTTTTTAATTTGATATAGTTAAAATTTAGAATCTAAATTATTGAGTTACAAACATTAAGAGGTACATATATTAATTTTAATATAACATTAATATTAAAAAAATTATTTCTTTTATTTTTTTAATTAATAGTTGGTTCTAAAATGATCTAGAATTTATAAATTAATCTAAATTTAATTTTAAATGTTTTCTATATAATATTCAAATTTCAAATAATCAATAATAACTTAAATTGCCATTTATTTATGTATTGCTTAATCTTTTAAAATGAAAATTATAATAAAAATAAATTTTTATATAAATTATTAATTAAAATTTATAAAATTATAAAATTTAATTATTATTATATAATAATAATCAAATTTAAATTGAGTTAAATAAATTTTAATTAAATTTAAAATGAATTCTAAATATCAATGATTTTAATCCGCTTTGAATTTAAATAGAATAATTTTTATGAAGACCTTACCCGTTTATATTCTAATTTTATCACATTGAAGAAAGGGAACGTTCCTATCTCCATGCAATGAACCAAGAGAAGGCTAGATTCAGAATTTTGATAATAATAAATCGTCAAAGTTGACTTATTTAAAAATGTCTTTGGGGTAGGGGTGAGCATTCAGTTGGTTCGGTTTAAAATCGAATCGAACTGAATAAATCGAAATTAAAATTTTAGTATTTAGAGAATTTGAGGAACCCAGTCCTTTGCTCGAACCTGCAGCTGCTGCTGAGAAAAGTACTAGAGAATTTGATGCTCAACCTAGCTCTTCAAATCAGCCTATGCCTGTTGAAGGAGCTTATGATCATGCATCTTCAGTGCACAGGGAGGAGGAGAGGCAGAGCTCCCTGTTTGATATGCTGCAATATTTTGGATAAATTTTGTAAACCCCATTAACCTCTCAATTTTTAAAAAATACCATAAATAAATATCTTTAAAAAATGTATATTATTTTCTGTTCCATAATTAATTTTAAAATAATATTCAGTATTTTAATTTAGTTAAAACTGTAACGACCCGGAAACCGGACCGTTACCGGCGCTAAGATCTAGATCGGCATAAGGTCGCCGGGACCCGTAGCAAGCCTAACATACATCCTGTATACCTGTTTAATCCCATAGATGATCATACATACTCATAAACCTGTAAACTTTTTCTTTCCTTTTATCAAGCTTAACCTGTGCATGCACATATCCATAAACATAAGCCACACACTGGAGCCCTCATCAAATGCTTCAATGGGGTACCATAACATACATTAAGCTTGGTTAAACATCAACATCATAAAAACATTTTATAGATCATGTGTCAAAGGGGATAACCATACACATACGGTTAAGCACAATTTCTAATCCTCAATAACCTCATTACATAACATGACTATCCAAAACTTTTACATTACATCAACATATTTCTCATGTCCACATCTATCTATTACATAACTCAAGACTTTACTCTTCTTGACCTCCTGGTCTATCCCGTACCTGCAAATCTGGGGGTTAAGGGAGAGGGGTAACCTACTAGAGCCCAGTGAGCAGAACAATAAAAACATTACATTAAAATTCATGCCTTCATGGAATGCATCAAATCACAAACATATCACATCAAGGATGAACTTGTCACCAATAGCCCTCTACATAGTCCAACTGTGCCAGGGGATTAGAATGGGCCTCACTGGTCTTTCTCTTACATAGCATAACATAACATAACAGTCCAACTGTGCCAGGGGCGTAGAATCGGCCTCACTGGTCTTTCTCTTACATAGTGCCAGGGGCGTAGAATGGGCCTCACTGGTCTTCCATACCGTATCATCATCATATCATATCTTACGAGGACTAAAGAATCATCCAACATCCATCCACATCAACAACATAATATGCAATACAACATATTCGTGAATTCTAATGCAAACAACCTAATATATCTCATAGCATTCATGATGCATGAATCATGCTAGAACTTTCATTAATTTAAACATAAGGTTTATTCCACTCACCTCAAGCTAGCTCTGACAAGACTCTGAAGCAGCTGTCTCACTGCTGGGGTCCTCGGTTCCTCGTGTCCGAACCTACACAGGTGGACTCAAATGAGGGACCAAACATACATGAACATAACTCTAAACTACTCCCCAAAAACCCCTTAAAACACCTTAAAATAATCATAGAAATCATACAAAGGAAGGCTGAACAGGGCACTTTCGGCGGCAGATTCGGCGGTCGAAAGTCCCTCCAGAGCCGAAAGTCATGCACCTTCGGCGGCACTTTCGGCGGTCGAAGGTTCCCTCCAGAGGCAAAAGTCCAACTTTCGGGGGCAGGGTTCGGCAGCTGAAACAAGCCACCACAGGCAGGTTCGGCGGCCGAACCTGAGTTCTTCCAAAGGGCAGAACTCAGCCTCCTCTTGTACATATTGCCTCCCAAACCATACAAACATGCATAAACCTATTCTACAACACTCCCAAACATACATAACCAAGCATACAAGCACATAGGGATCTTAAACTAGCCTAAACCCCAACAACATTGCATTAAACACACATAAATCCATATATACAACATAAACCTATACATGCCATTCTACCCCATGAATCAACTTAAAACTTACTTAAAACATGCAAGGAGGGTCGAATCTAGGCTTACCTCTTGAAAATCGAGAGGAGAAACGATCCAAACTCGAAGATGAAGAGAAATCAACCCTTTGGTCTCCAAGTTCCCAAAACTCGTTCTTTGCTCAAAAATCTTCATAACAAAGGTGAAAACTCATAAAAATCATAAAAGATTTGAAGGAAGAACTTAAGATCGGTATGAGGGCGGCGGAGACTCACCTTAGCCGAAAATAGGGAGAAAAGCTCGCCCATTCGGACATGGGGACCCCTTTATAGGTGGCTGGCCAGGCCACTTTCGGGGGCCATACGTGCCTCCGCATCCATGCCATGTTCGGCGGCCGAACGTAAGGTTCGGCGGCCGAACCTGGACTTCCCTCACTTATGTCTTCGGGGGCCTAAAGCACTCCCGAAGCGCATGTGTGTTCGGCGGTCAAACTTGAGGTTCGGCGGCCGAACCTGGGTCTTCCTCCAAGGTTATTTTCATGCAAAAACTCATTTTCTTTCTTACTTAAAATCATAAAATACATTAAAACGTTTCATAAAAACATGATTTTACCCTTATAGGGTTTTCGACATCCGAAATTCCACCGGACGGTAAGAATTCCGATACCGGAGTCTAGCCGGGTATTACAAAAACACTATTATTTAATAACTACAAAAATAATTTATAAAAAACTATTTGTTATGATATTTAATTAACTATTAACCAACCACATATTCACAACTCTACATTATTTCAAAATCCTTTTCCTAATCTAATTACACTTCCTCATGAACATTTCCATTAAGAGAAGGAAACCTAATATTTCAAAATCCTACGTGAAAAAAGAAAGAAAATATAAAATGGAAATATTTGAATAAATACTTCTAATCCTTCCACAACTCTATATTATTTCAAAATCCCGTTCCTATTCTAAGAAGGAAACCTAATTTGTTTGAGTAATGGTCTGAAAAAATGGACACAAACATATAAATATTTCAACACCCACACATAACACATAACACATACGTTCATAAAAACCCTTCTCTGATTTTCTGTTTTGTGTCAATCTAATGGAACAAAATCAGAACAAGAACAAAGGAGTTGCTGCAGATTGCAGTACTAGTAGCGATGACGTTGAGAGATATTTCAACTCGTTGCCTGTTGGGTATCGATTCGCTCCTAGTGATGACGAGCTGATTCGTTATTATTTACTGAGAAAGATCAACAATGAACACTTGCCTCCTAATAGAATTTATGTGGTTGATTTATATAACTATAGCCCTCAATAGCTCGCAGGTACGTCGTATTAATTTTGCATGCACGCACTTGCATGTCCTTCTTCTTCTTCAATAATGTAATTTTTTTTTTTTGGGTTTTCTTTATTTTGCTGCAGAAACCTATAAACTGAATAGAGAAAGAGAAAGCCAGTGGTTTTTTTCACGAGTAGGGAGAAAAAGTACCCGAATGGATCTACACCGAAACGAAACGCAGGGGAATTAGGATATTGGGAACCTACAGGAACTGATGAAGCAATCCTAGATGGAAAAAAACCTATGGGATTCAGAAAGTCTTTGGATTATTATGAGGGGAAGCAGCGTGATGGAACCAAAACCAACTGGAAAATGCATGAATATCTTCTTCATCAAAGCCTTGTTCCTTCAGGCGCTACGGCTAGAGGCAAAAACCCACTGCAGTCTAAGCAGGTATTCATCATTTTTTTCTTTAAAAAAATTTATTATTTAGTTCATTTCATTAGTTTGTTCAAAGATTTTATAAAATATATTAAAACATCTTCAAAATTTTAAAAATTTTATTAATTAATTTTTTATATAGTTTTAACATTTTATTCATTCATTAATTATTAAAAAAAATTTATCATTTAGTCCCATTGAAACTAAATTATTAGAGTGACTAATTATTAAATTTTTTAAAATTTTAAAAATATTATAATATATTTTTCTTTAGCTGAATGATTAATGAGATTTTCAATTTAAAAATTCTTGTAATTATAGATAAATTATGTTAACTAATCAATAGATAAATTATCTTAACTAGAAAAAAAAACAATTTTTACGGGTTTATATTTTTTGTGGGTTAGTTGGATGAATGGGTTCTATGCAAGATCTACAACAACAAAGCAGAAGACAAGAAAAACAAGAACGATGAAGATGGAGGAACTGTAAATATTGCTGAAACAGAAATTCCAAAAGCTGATGATGTTTCCACTGCACAACCTCTACTGTGTGATAATTCTTTGATGATTTCCCAAGAATACGAGAATGGTTATGGGTCTTATTTGCTTCCTCCTCTTTGGTCTGATCCTCCTCAGCCAGTCTTGGATAACGTTGACAATGATCCTCCGCCAATGAACAACACATTCAACAACAACTTTGCCTATAATGTGCAACCAATCCAAATCTGTCAACCTCCTTCTCATTATAGCAATGGCTTTCAACCCATCTATGGACGTGGGGATCAAGTTTGGAATATTAACTCCATGCAGACGTCCTCCATGAATGATCTTTTTTTAATGCCAACTGGTCAGGAACTCATCCATGGACGTGGGGATCAAGTTTGGGATATTAACAGCATCCAGACGACCACCTTGAATGATCATTTTTATGTGCCAGCTGAGGAACCCGTATTTGGATGTGGGAATCAAGTTTCTAATATTAACTACATGGTGACGGCCGACATGAATGGTTATCTTTTAGTGATAGCTGAGGAACCCAGTCCTTTGCTCGAACCTGCAGCTGCTGAGAAAAGTACTAGAGAATTTGATGCTCAACCTAGCTCTTCAAATCAGCCTATGCCTGTTGAAGGAGCTTATGATCATGCATCTTCAGTGCACAGGGAGGAGGAGAGGCAGAGCTCCCTGTTTGATATGCTGCAATATTTTGGATAAATTTTGTAAACCCCATTAACCTCTCAATTTTTAAAAAATACCATAAATAAATATCTTTTAAAAATGTCTATTATTTTCTGTTCCATAATTAATTTTAAAATAATATTCAGTATTTTAATTTAGTTAAAACTGTAACGACCCGGAAACCGGACCGTTACCGGCGCTAAGATCCAGATCGGCATAAGGCTGCCGGGACCCGTAGCAAGCCTAACATACATCCTGTATACCTGTTTATCCCATAGATGATCATACATACTCATAAACCTGTAAACTTTTTCTTTCCTTTTATCAAGCTTAACCTGTGCATGCACATATCCATAAACATAAGCCACACACTGGAGCCCTCATCAAATGCTCCAATGGGGTACCATAACATACATTAAGCTTGGTTAAACATCAACATCATAAAAAACATTTTATAGATCATGTGTCAAAGGGGATAACCATACACATAGGGTTAAGCACAATTTCTAATCCTCAATAACCTCATTACATAACATGACTATCCAAAACTTTTACATTACATCAACATATTTCTCATGTCCACATCTAGCTATTACATAACTCAAGATTTTACTCTTCTTGACCTCCTGGTCTATCCCGTACCTGCAAACCTGGGGTTAAGGGAGAGGGGTAACCTACTAGAGCCCAGTGAGCAGAACAATAAAAACATTACATTAAAATTCATGCTTTCATGGAATGCATCAAATCACAAACATATCACATCAAGGATGAACTTGTCACCAATAGCCCTCTACATAGTCCAACTGTGCCAGGGGCGTAGAATGGGCCTCACTGGTCTTTCTCTTACATAGCATAACATAACATAACAGTCCAACTGTGCCAGGGCGTAGAATCGGCCTCACTGGTCTTTCTCTTACATAGTGCCAGGGGCGTAGAATGGGCCTCACTGGTCTTCCATACCGTATCATCATCATATCATATCTTACGAGGACTAAAGAATCATCCAACATCCATCCACATCAACAACATAATATGCAATGCAACATATTCGTGATTTCTAATGCAAACAACCTAATATATCTCATAGCATTCATGATGCATGAATCATGCTAGAACTTTCATTATTTTAAAACATAAGGTTTATTCCACTCACCTCAAGCTAGCTCTGACAAGACTCTGAAGCAGCTGTCTCACTGCTGGGGTCCTCGGTTCCTCGTGTTCGAACCTACACAGGTGGACTCAAATGAGGGACCAAACATACATGAACATAACTCTAAACTACTCCCCAAAAACCCCTTAAAACACCTTAAAACAATCATAGAAATCATACAAAGGAAGGCTGAACAGGGCACTTTCGGCGGCAGATTCGGCGGTCGAAAGTCCCTCCAGAGCCGAAAGTCATGCACCTTCGGCGGCACTTTCGGCGGTCGAAGGTTCCCTCCAGAGGCAAAAGTCCAACTTTCGGGGCAGGGTTCGGCAGCTGAAACAAGCCACCACAGGCAGGTTCGGCGGCCGAACCTGAGTTCTTCCAAAGGGCAGAACTCAGCCTCCTCCTGTACATATTGCCTCCCAAACCATACAAACATGCATAAACCTATTCTACAACACTCCCAAACATACATAACCAAGCATACAAGCACATAGGGATCTTAAACTAGCCTAAACCCCAACAACATTGCATTAAACACACATAAATCCATATATACAACATAAACCTATACATGTCATTCTACCCCATGAATCAACTTAAAACTTACTTAAAACATGCAAGGAGGGTCGGATCTAGGCTTACCTCTTGAAAATCGAGAGGAGAAGCGATCCAAACTCGAAGATGAGGAGAAATCAACCCTTTGGTCTCCAAGTTCCCAAACTCGTTCTTTGCTCAAAAATCTTCATAACAAAGGTGAAAACTCATAAAAATCATAAAAGATTTGAAGGAAGAACTTAAGATCGGTATGAGGGCGGCGGAGACTCACCTTGGCCGAAAATGGGGAGAAAAGCTCGCCCATTCGGACATGGGGACCCCTTTATAGGTGGCTGGCCAGGCCACTTTCGGGGGCCTAACGTGCCTCCGCATGCATGCCATGTTCGGCGCCGAACGTAAGTTCGGCGGCCGAACGTAAGGTTCGGCGGCCGAACCTGGACTTCCCTCACTTATGTCTTCGGGGGCCTAAAGCACTCCCGAAGCGCATGTGTGTTCGGCGGTCAAACTTGAGGTTCGGCGGCCGAACCTGGGTCTTCCTCCAAGGTTATTTTCGTGCAAAAACTCATTTTCTTTCTTACTTAAAATCATAAAATACATTAAAACGTTTCATAAAAACATGATTTTACCCTTCTAGGGTTTTCGACATCCGAGATTCCACCGGACGGTAAGAATTCCGATACCGGAGTCTAGCCGGGTATTACAAAAACACTATTATTTAATAACTACAAAAATAATATTTATAAAAAACTATTTGTTATGATATTTAATTAACTATTAACCAACACATATTCACAACTCTACATTATTTCAAAATCCTTTTCCTAATCTAATTACACTTCCTCATGAACATTTCCATTAAGATAAGGAAACCTAATATTTCAAAATCCTACGTGAAAAAAAGAAAATATATAAAATGGAAATATTTGAATAAATACTTCTAATCCTTCCACAACTCTATTATTTCAAAATCCCGTTCCTATTCTAAGAAGGAAACCTAATTTGTTTGAGTAATGGTCTGAAAAAATGGACACAAACATATAAATATTTCAACACCCACACATAACACATAACACATACGTTCATAAAAAACCCTTCTCTGATTTTTGTTTTGTGTCAATCTAATGGAACAAAATCAGAACAAGAACAAAGGAGTTGCTGCAGATTGCAGTACTAGTAGCGATGACGTTGAGAGATATTTCAACTCGTTGCCTGTTGGGTATCGATTCGCTCCTAGTGATGACGAGCTGATTCGTTATTATTTACTGAGAAAGATCAACAATGAACACTTGCCTCCTAATAGAATTCATGTGGTTGATTTATATAACTATAGCCCTCAACAGCTCGCAGGTACGTCGTATTAATTTTGCATGCACGCACTTGCATGTCCTTCTTCTTCTTCAATAATGTAATTTTTTTTTTTGGGTTTTCTTTATTTTGCTGCAGAAACCTATAAACTGAACAGAGAAAGAGAAAGCCAGTGTTTTTTTTTCACGAGTAGGGAGAAAAAAGTACCCGAATGGATCTAGAATGAAATGAAACGCAGGGGAATTAGGATATTGGAAACCTACAGGAACTGATAAAACAATCCTAGATGGAAAAAAACCTATGGGATTCAGAAAGTCTTTGGATTATTATGAGGGGAAGCAGCGTGATGGAACCAAAACCAACTGGAAAATGCATGAATATCTTCTTCATCAAAGCCTTGTTCCTTCAGGCGCTACGGCTAGAGGCAAAAAACCCAATGCAGTCTAAGCAGGTATTCATCATTTTTTTTCTTTAAAAAAATTTATTATTTAGTTCATTTCATTAGTTTGTTCAAAGATTTTATAAAATATATTAAAACATCTTCCAAATTAAAAATTTTATTAATTAATTTTTTATATAGTTTTAACATTTTATTCATTCATTAATTATTAAAAAAAAAACTATCATTTAGTCCCATTGAAACTAAATTATTAGAGTCATTAATTATTAAATTTTTTAAAATTTTAAAAATATTATAATATATTTTTCTTTAGCTGAATGATTAATGAGATTTTCAATTTAAAAATTCTTGTAATTATAGATAAATTATGTTAACTAATCAATAGATAAATTATCTTAACTAGAAAAAAAAAAACAATTTTTACTTGTTTATATTTTTTGTGGGTTAGTTGGATGAATGGGTTCTATGCAAGATCTACAACAACAAAGCAGAAGACAAGAAAAACAAGTTTGGAACTGTAAATATTGCTGAAACAGAAATTCCAAAAGCTGATGATGTTTCCACTGCACAACCTCTACTGTGTGATAATTCTTTTGA